>NC_056741.1:852332232-852549732 GCF_019279795.1 Protopterus annectens | reverse complement strand
AAACAAGGAGAAGGTTACTGTCAGCTGCCTATCGGGTGCCATGATCTGCCACATAACCCATGCACTCAGGTCACTCCACAACTAGTACAAATATGACTCTGTCATTGTCCATGTTGGTGTGAATGACCTGAGACATACCTCCCTGAACTACATGAAAAGGGACATTGAAGAGCTCTCCGATCTTGTAGACCAGGCAGGTATGACCCTAGCCCTGAGTAGCATCCTGTCATTGCCCAGAATGATACTGCAGTATAAGGACAAAATGATTGACTTCAACAATTGGCTAAGCTTCTATTGTCATTCTAAGGGGATCCAGTATCTGTCTGCCTGGGACGACATGGTTGACAGACCACGATGCTTTGCCTGAGATGGCCTGCACCTGTCACCCCTGAGATTTCAGATACTGGGTAAGGCTCTTGCCGCCCCTATAGTGCCTTTTTTAGGCAAGGTTCAAATGACAAATTCACCACCATAACAGGAACAGGCAAGCAAAAATGGAGAGTAGTGCTGCTCAATGCTAGAAGTCTAAATCTCAAAATGCACTCACTCAAGGTACTCCTTAAAATGGAGAACATCGATATCTGTGCAGTGACTGAGACTTGGTTCAAGGCTCTAGAGAGCACCCCTGCATTACTAGGCTATAACTCATGCCACACTTTTCGGCCATCTAACCTGGACTAGAACACCAAAGACATATGTGTGTCCATATTCATTAAGGATAGCCACACCTCCAGGCTAGTTGCACATCATAATGCATCCGAGGTTATCCAAGTGCAACTAACTCTGGGCAAAACTGCAATCCAAATTGTAGCTTGATACAGATCCCCCACCATGCCTCAGGATTCCCACTCCTCTTTTCTCGATATACTGGAAAATATTAGGGTTCTACCAAACACCCTAATAATGGGTGATTTCAACTACCCCACTATTAACTGGAAAAATGGGTCTATATTAGATCACAGAATGCTTAAAAAAGCGAACCGTGATTAATCAACCCTATGTAAGTGAAAGCTTGCAATTTCGAAACGGTCTGAACAGCAATATTTTTCCTAGGGAAAAAAATCGCTGTTCCAACAACAAAAAAAAAAAAACAACACTTTAAACATTACATTAAGTGGGGGGCTTCGCCCTACCCCTACTTAAATATACCAACTCCGAGACCGCACTACAGTGCCAAAAATGGCAAAGCAACGAAGCGGCCAAGTAAATTCTTTCTCAGGGAAAGAATTTGCTTAAAAGCCGCTTTGATCTTTTGCCGTTTCTGTCTTTTGAGTTCGACCAAGACACATTTGAAAGAATACATCTTCGGTCTTCTAATAGGGAACCGGGAAAACTACTCATGTACCAACTCCTTCGCTCAACGCTTTCTGGAATTCATAAATTCCAATGCCCTGGATCAACTTATCCACACCCTCACCAGGGGCATCAATATCCTAGACCGAGTCATTACCAACATGAGTGACCGGTGTTCCACACCTGAAGTCAACTCCTCGTTGGTCAGATCTGAACATAAGCTAATCACCCTAGATATCTGCATCTCACCCCCCAATTAAGGAAACCACTGTAAAAAATTTCTCCAAAGCCAACTTCATCCTTCTTAAGACAGAAGTGGCTAACATTATGACACCCATGCAGATGGGCATTACAATTATGACTGCTGAATCCTACACAAATGCACTCTATAAGCACTTACACGAGTGTATGGATCGTTCTATCCCAAACAGAACCAAGATGCTATTCTCCAAAAAAAGGAAGCCAATCTGGTGGTCTCTTGCTATAAACAAACTCTACAACAGAAGGAAGAAACTGTTGCAAAAGAGAGTAAAATCCCATGAGTGGTCAGCCTCAGTAAGAAGCTGAGATCCCTTATAAGAGCCTCCAAAACTAGCTATGAAAAGAAAATTGACACTGATTCTAAGGGCAACCACAAAGCATTCTATAGCTATGTCAAGAATCTCAAAGGCAGCACCCAGGTCTGCTCTGAGCTACAGCACAATGGCATGAAAATTACAGAACCAACTGATATTGCCAACACCCTGGCAGATATGTTCAGTGCTAACTTTACCCCCATCTCACCCCCTAAAGGGCCCATATCTATACAGGAAGAATGCAGAGTCCCTGTAGTCACATCTATGCAGGTAAAAGCTGCCCTTTCTAAAACCAAAACACAGCATCCATGAGACCAGACAACATCCCAGACTACGTTTTACATGAACTTCAGAACAAACTGGTTCCCCACCTAAACACCATGTTCAGTCATAGTCTCACATCAGGCTTTGTGCCCACTGAATGGCACACAGCAGCAGTTATCCCACTCCACAAAGGGGGAGCCACCACTGATACTGGGAATTATCACTCTATTAGCCTGATGAGCCTGGTCTGCAGGGCCATGAAATGTATCGTCATGGAACTCATAAACAAAGACATTGGTAACCTCCAAACTCGGGATCCCACCCAGTTCGGGTTTGTGAAAGGCAGATCATGTCTTCTAAACCTGATAGACTTCTTTGAGGCTGTCACCAAAACCATAGACAAGGGTAAGGTGGTTCACACAGCCTATCTTGACCTCACCAAGGCTTTCAACACCATCCCCCATTCTGGAATTATAGCTAAACTCACTAAATTAGGTATAAATCCCTACGTCACAAGATGGGTTGCCAACTGGCTCACTGAAAGAACCCACACTGTAAAAGTTGCAGACTCCAAATCTGACTTCAAACCAATGACAAGTGGAGTACCACAGGGTTCAGTCCTGGGACCACTCCTTTTTGGTATCTACTTCTCTGAAGTACAGGCTAACACAGAAGGCCTCTGGCTAATGAAGTTCACAGATGACTGCAAACTAGGAGCCATAGTCGAGTCCCAAAATGATGTGCACATCCTACAGAAGGGCCTCACTGAGACAGATGCCTGGTGTCAGAGGTATGGCCTCAAGCTCAATACCAAAAAGTGCATTGTCATCCCTTTGGTAAAAACTCTGTACCCATGAACTACCACATAAACGGCAGTCTACTTAACACCGAATGTGTGATAAGAGACCTTAGGACCCAAGTGGACAGTAGTCTGTCCTTTGATAATTACATTGCCACAGTAGTCAGGAAATCCTTCTATGTGGCAGACCTCATCACAAAAGGGTTCTCATCCAGGAAAAAAGAGGTCATTGTTCTCCTCTACTCGGCACTCATTAGACCCATTGTAGAGTATAACGCCCCTTTTGGATTGTACCTCACAAGACATCTGCAGCAGCTGGAAAGGCCACAGAAGTACCTCACAAAGAGGATTACTGGCCTCAAACAGATGCCCTACACTGATCATCTCAAAAAATTCCAGCTTTACTCTGTAGCATATTGCCTACTCTGAGGAGATCTCTGCCTAACATATAAAGCTATGTTAAACCCAGAGCTGTTGGACATGCTACACCTAAAGAAATCCCAATCCCTCTGAGCTACATGCTCTAGGGACCTAAACCTTGTCACCACAATAAACAGGACATGCTGGAGGGATAGATTCCTGTCCCAGAGACTTCCTATACTCTGAAACAAACTACCCATCCATGTCAAGCAAAGTTCCTCATTAGCACTCTTCAAGAAAAATCTTGATGAGTGGAAGGGAAATAGGAAATACTCCCCGGGAATCACTTCTGTGGCTCTACTCGACAGGGGTGCAGGAAATGAACTTTCTTGGGTGGCGTAAGCCAGGGAACCTTGTTGGCTATGCTTATTTAGGCCCTTGGGCCGATAGCCTAGGCACCTACCTATGAACCTATGAATAGGGTTGCCAGCCGTCTGGTTTTTGACCAGATTGTCCAGTTTTCTGTCAAATTGTCCGGTTACCAATTTCATGCAAAACTGGACTCTGGACACAGTATAATATCTTACCAATAAATTAAGAAGGCAGCAATTTACAGCAAACACCCTTGTCACTTCTTCAGTAAATCTTACAAGAACATTGCATTAAACATACTTATATATCATCTGTATTTTATTTCACAGAGCAAAATATGCAAATAGACGTTACTGGTGATGCAAGGGGTGTGGCTTTCCTCCGGTTTTAGCCACGATGAAAGGTGTTAACCCTACCTATGAACCAGTTGTAACATGACTTTATTGAACAGTGTGACTTTCTGGGTTATTACACATTACCAGCTGCATCATGACTCACTTGAACAGTATGCCTTTCTGGGGTTATGGCCTTATCAACAGGACACAGGTACTCATTATTTGATACTATACTGCTATTCAGATCTTAGTAATTCCCACTATCGGTAAGGCATTCTTCATGCATGTATGAGCATCAAATTGTTCAGCAAAATGTTGGAGTAGATATGATCAGCTGTACTGACAGACAGACAGAGAGAGAGCGAGAGAGAGAGAAGAGAGAGAGAGAGGGAGAATGAGATCCCATGGCCTCTATGAAGTCCAGCCTTAACAATTTATTAGGTTCTGTGCAACCTACCTGCATTTATGGCTATGCAGAAGGTACTTGCCCTTACTCAAAATCTTATTAGAATAAGAATTAGATAATTGTGTTTCAGTGTATAATAACCTTTCTCCAGCTATGACCCCATATGAGAAAAGGAATAATAATTATCTGCCTATGATGTTGTGTAGCATTTATACACTTGCACTAGAGTTTCACTCATTCCTTCTTTATTTGAGCTTTGTAGTACAAATCTAAAACTGCCTTCTGATTAAATAATATCCATACTGTACCACTTTATAGTACAAATCTAAAACTGTCTCATGTTTAAATAACATTCAGACTGTACTGTTCTACAGATTAATCAATCAAATACACACTTATATGGTGACATATTTCACAAATGGTAGGGGCTCTGGTTAAAATGCTATGGCCAAGTGTAAGATAACTTTTAATCAGCCATGCACTACAAAATATAAACATTCATTATTTTTCTCATTCAGTTAAGAGATCAGTAACTCTAACCATATTACATACCTCTCAACCATTTAGAGCAAGAAATCTGGACAAAGCCATAAATAAAAGTGGGACAAAAGCCCAAAAATAGGGACAATTTTTAAATATTGCTCTTACAAACTTAGACAGTTGGTAGAATAACTGGTTTTGCATTAGCATGAATTTTCTGAAGGGTATGAAGTCTGAAACTCAATGTCATTATTTTCTAACTTCAGTCTTTAATGATTTACCACTAATTTGCTGGAAAACCACAATTTTATGAAAAATGGAACAAAAATATGATGCAAAAATCTGTATAGTTGAGAGGTATGATATTATGGCATAGTTATCAGCTTTTTCACAAAACAATTTATAGATGATATAGAAAAGCACCAGGGATAAGGCAGTTGGTTTTAACCTGGGCATTTTTTTTAATAAGTATTATTCTCATAGGGGTCAACAGAATAAGACTAACAGGCATTTCTGATGAATAAGGTATTTATGCATTAGTTGTCATAAATTAGCGACATTTATTAATTATGGTAAATAAAAGATATAAATATCTCATTGTCAGAAATGCTTTTTACTGTTATGTCAACCTTAGATGGAGTGTCACTATAGCTCTTGCCGTTTTGTAAAAACTCACACGTTTTATGAAAGACACAAAAACCTCTTCTGGTAAAGTCTGGGGCATCACTGAAAGGAAAGGATAGTTGAGGGAGATTTATTCAGATGTAAATCTCTTAAAACTTTCCCCACATACAACCTAGGTTAAAGAGGTGAGAAACAATATGCTATAAAAGCAGAATGTACTTTTGTTGCAGGTCATCAGCTGGGGTAGTGTTCTGTGTGAAATGGTGTGCAATCATGCTGTTTCTGTTTGGCTGTTTCATTGTATGACTCCAGGATGAGCTTATACATTGTATTATGGCAAACTGTGATATTTTTATTCAATTTTTTTAATAATGAAGATTGATAGGACTTACAGAAAATAATCAAAAAAGGGAGGCACATTCTTTCTTAGTTTCTTATGGGTTATGACCTTTAGGGATCCATTACAAAAGTATGCTATGGAAAAGGGAGATATTTTGAATTCTTGTATGGATTTGAAAAGCAAAGGGACTACTACAGCACAAGAAATGAAAGCATAACTTTGTTCACGGGATAAGGACTGGGTCCTGGATTTCTCCTGGGACAAGAAGAGTATAGTGTAGCACATGTGGCCATGCAGGCAAGTACAGTGGGGTATGCAATGGCCTCTTTTGTGTAGTGCATGCCCAGTGGGTACACTAGCATATTAAGAGTAAATATTGGCCATGATGTTGAATATCTGTAGTCTTCAGCCTCTGACTGGATCCAATTGTACTGAACTGGTTGCCTGATACAGTATACACTGCAACAGGGCTTTCACCAAATCAGGCATTGTGATTTTACCAGATACCTTAATATGGATCAAAAGTCAGTCACTACATTTTGTCCAAAAAATACATTGCTATGCATCTGATGTCTGTGAAATTGGGGTCTACTTTAAAAACAAAATTGCTATCAAAAATAAAAAAAAAAAGGCAGAAATTCTTCAGTCATATAAAACCAAGTTTATTAAGCTTATTTACTGAATGTTTTCCCCACACTAGATGATTTTAACCATCAGCTAGCCATATGGAACCTTCTGTGCCCACTATCCAAGTGTCAAGCTTACTTTCTGACCAGAGGATATTCAGACAGCCAGGAGTAAGATGGTATCTAATTGTCCCTGGAGGGAACTACAGAGACTGGCTCCTGTCACACTGTCATCCTCAGTAAGCCTGTTTTCTTTTTCTTTTTTTATTACCCTAATGCCCACACTCCCACTGCTCCATGATATCCTAGTCAAGTGCAGTTTTCCCAATGCCAAGAAATGCTTGCTTGTGCTCATGTCCAGCCTTCCTGTACCTGTACTCCAACACACAGCCCTGACTGAATGGCAGTGCTGGAGCAAACTGAGCTGACCCCCCCCCCTCTGAGATGAGCAAACAGGCATTGGCCTCTCACTGCCAATTTCTCTCACTGGATCTTCTGTGCCAGGGCCACAGCTGATACCTGGATCATCTCAGCTGTTGTCAGAGTTGGTGCCTTCTATAGTACACCATGGAGACGGCTCAAGTTTATTAAGCTTTTCTGTTGTACAACAGTGTGCTCCCTCTGAACATTTTAATACATTTGGTATTGTATGCCTGGAGAGTTGATTATTTTTCCTTGCTATTAGTTTTTTGTTATATCACTTCTTTTTTCATTGATTAGATGCTTTTTGTTTTTTATTGCAATGAAAAGGTAAAATAACCTCTCCTGTAGACATATATAGACAACACAATGAAAAATGTTAGCCAGGGGGAAGAACTCCTAATCTATACAAATGTTTTTTTGGTTTTCAAAATGGATTCTGGGACTGTTAAGTTCTAGACAGTAGCTGCTGCATGTGGCTAAAATCAATTAATTACTTTAAATGCACAGAATTCTATACACTAGAAGGTAGTGCAAACTAAATGTCATTGATTTGTTCCTATTCTTCTTTCTGCATCTTAATGCTGTATTTCATATGACAGATAGGAGCAACTTACATCAATTACGGCAGATAGGAACAATTTACATCAATAATTTACTTAAATTATATGGGATTGCTTCTTTTACTGTTTCATTCTGCTACAATTTCTCAGTAAAAAAAAAAATATTTTTATGTTTCATTTTTAGACCAAGTGATCACATCAGGTCAAGGGTCTTTTGAGAAGGAACATCAAAGCTGATAGATTTAATGTAAAGTGCAAAATCAAATGATACAACACAACAACTTGTATAGCAGCAGGGCATCATATAAATGTGCAATACACAGCTGGCAAAATTAATTCCACTTGCTACCAAAGTGAATATGAGAGAAATTTAGCATATGTAGTATTATGGAACTGAACTGAATAGGCAGCAAGTAACATAACTGGAGGAAAAAATCAGGAGCAGTTTTTAAATACTGCTCTAATTTAAATTAGTAGCTTACAAACTGACATCTGTAAAGTTTCAGCAACAGAAAATATGAGGCATCAGGGACAATTGAGAGTGAAGTAAAACCTGAGAGACCTATCACCTGACTATAACAGTGCTTAGGGAATGTGTAACAATTGTTACATACCTCTGAAAGTGGTGTTATGGTTGGGCCTTGTGCTGCAGAAGCTCATTACAGGTCTGTTGTTTTCTTTATTTTGTTTATTTTATCACAGGGCTACATGCACTACAAATGTTTCAGATTCACTGGAAATATTTTAATAAATATGACAGTTAATATGGTTATCAAATGATTATGATATGTTACGACTATTTGCTAATGCAGAAAAGGAATACATTTGTACAGGGTCCAGGCAGACAGATGCCATGGAGAGGCAGAAACATATATGGTTTGGGGTCTTTGGTATAGAGAGATGAAGCCCTGACAATGACTCAGCTGACTGAGATTTTACTAGTTTCCTGGACACTGGAGGAGCCAAAGTAGGGGTGGAGGATCAATAACAAGGCAACAAAGCCTGCTTGCCTTTCTTGTCTTTGAGAAGAAAGTGGACATGCTGGGAAACCTTACCTTTGCCAACTCCTTGTGGAGATTGGGAGTAGTGAATATCTGCAACTCACAGGCAGGCATACTGGGTGAGTGTACTCTTACATCCAGCTGCATGTAATCCAGCTCACCACTGGAGGGTACAGCCATCACTAACTTGCTTCAAGCTACCAGCTGGCTGCAGCATGATGACCCTACCATAGATACCCTTCATTCCCTGATTCTAGAGTACCAATTTACAAAAATGTAACAAGGGTGGGGTAAATAAGACAGCCACCCAGGATGCAGGTTGTTAGGGGATGATCAGGAAGTGCAGCTCCTGCATTCTTTTCTGTATGCCAGTACAGAAATGTAATTCAGAGCTTCTTCTGGGGTAAGCTGTAGAAATTGGCATGCTACAATTTTGCACTTGAATTGAAGAGATGTGTGGAATACAGATCTTCTTTGGAGCACCAGACTAAGGGAGTGAACCATTTTTTTGTGCTCTTCAGTTGAAGAGCTGAGGGGTCAGGTTACCAGACTGGGGACTGATCCAGCACAGGGCGCTAGATGAACCAGCTACAGGTCAAGCCAGTAAAAGCAAGGAGCTTACCTCCTAAGTGTACAGAGATTCACAGCATGTCCAGATTTTTTCATAATACTTTTTTTGTTCTGCTCCTCATAAAATTTGTGTTTTTCTAGCAAATCGTTGAGGAGTGGCATCAATAAATAATGACAGACATTTGAGATGAAGAGTTCTTATCCTTCACAGAAATGCATGCTAATGCAAAACCTATTGTTCTAGCAACTTTCTAAGTTTATAAGAGCAACATTTAAAATTTGTCAATGAGTATGAGCCTTTCATTATTTATTTTTGTCTTTCTCCAGAATTCTTGTGCTAAGAGGTTGAAAGTATGCCAAGGAGCTGTTTCTGTCTGGAGAGTTGGGACCCACCCAATGAAGAGACATTTCACAGTATGCCCCAATAGTTAAGGCCTCAAGGTCAGTATGAAGTGATGGAGCTGATGGGAAGGTCTTAGGTCAGTGGTGGCAGACACAGATTAAGTCAATAAAGCCAACGCAGGACAAGCACTGCAAAACAGAAAGCATGAAAGAAAGAAATGTGTCTGGTGTTGTGGGTGGGCTGAGGGTGAAACTGAAGCATTGGTTTGTGCTAAATAACAAAATGTGTACTATTAAACAACATTTAACTATTTGGCTGTGTGAGAAAGGAATACATCTTCAAGGGGAAGTCAGTTCCAAAGTCTAGAGATATCAACACTATATAAGTCTGATGCTTTGTGAGCACCTGAAATGGACAGTTTCAGATCAGGTGTATGCAGGGGTATTGTACCTGCCAAAGCTATAGGTGCTTCAGTCACTGCTGGATGTCAGGCACTTTGGATATTTCAATGAATGTTACCATATTTGTGGGTAGCAATAGCCAGAGAATTGTTATGGCTAGACTTGTATAGGCCCTAGGGCTGATAGCCTAGTACCTACCTATGAACCACTTTGTGATGCAAGCTGATGATTTTGTTTTGATCTTGTTGCATTACACATCACAATGTAACTTCTAGAGATAATCATTACTACGAGATGGGCATTGGCAACTACAGTGTTTACTTTGGGGTGTCCAACCTTTTGGCTTGCTGGGGCCACACTGAGTGAACAGAAATGCTCTTGGGGCCGCATATAAAATATATCATACAGTTAACCCTTTCGTTGCTCCGGAAGACCACAGTCAACCTCCTGGCTGTAATGTAGGTGCATTTGAACAATGAATAAATGTAATAAATGCCTAATATTTGCCTTAAAATTCTAATTCTCATTCTAATTCTAATTCTCTAATCTAACAGTTAACTCTAACATCTTAGTTAATATATATATATATATATATATATATATATATATATATTTTTTTTTTTTACAAATAAACAGATATTCACTACAGCACTAGCATTTCTCACTGGGAAAACCATTCCAGCAGTCCAACTACGTAAAATGCCAACATCAGCAGTCCTACAATACTATAATCCACAAAAATAACCCAACAAATTTGCAATAAAGTAAAGAATTCACATTACCGACTTAATAAAACAATTCTGAATAAGCTACAAGAAGGTCTCACCCAAACAAATAACTGGTGCCAGAAATATGGCCTCAAGCTAAATGCCAAAAAATGCATCATCATCCCCTTTGAGCAGAGTGATGTCCCCACAAATGATCACATTAATAACAATGTTGTAAGCCCCAATAAGTCGTATGGTACTTGGGCACCCAGGTTGATAGAAACCTGGCTTTTGACCACCACGTTGTCTCCATTGTAAGGAAAGCTTTTTACATGGCCCACTTCATTAGTAAGGGTATCTCATCCAGGGACAAAGAGGTCATAACATCCCTGTATTCTTCCTTTACAAGAGCCATTACTGAGTGCAGTGCCCCATTTGACATGTGCCTCAGCAAAACACCCTGCCAAAAGGAAAGCTTTTTACATGGCCCACTTCATTAGTAAGGGTATCTCATCCAGGGACAAGGAGGTCATAACATCCCTGTATTTTTCCTTTACAAGAGCCATTATTGAGTGCAGTGCCCCTTTTGGCATGTGCCTCAGCAAAAAACCCTGCCAAAAGAAAGACTACAACCATTTCTGACAAAAAAAGGTCAAAGGACTAAGTTCACTTAAGACCAAAAAGCTTCTTGCTTTCCTCTGTCTCTCACTGGCCCCTATAAATTTCATCATTGGCTTGCTTTCCAGGCTAAGAAAGATCCTGCCTTAAGAGACTTCCACTACCTCAGAAATACTGGTTATACTTAAAACGCCCACTACAAAGACCACAGCCTTCACTGCAACATAAACAAGCCACTTTTTATGGACAGGTTCTTGACACAAAAACCTTCAACTTCTGTAAAAAGCTCCTCTCATTATCAAACAATGTAGTTCAGCAACACGATGGCTAGCCATAAATGTAGTCCTTGGGTACGTAGCATAGCCTTCATCAAACCAGATGGAAAATCCACTTACTAACCTTTCCCAGCTGGATGGCTAAGATCTAACATTGGTTACTCAAGTCTAGTTGCCCAAGAAGAGGGGCATGTTTAACTAAGAATTCCATTTGCAAAATTATATTCAGTATACATATTAAATCTCTCTCTCTCTTATACACACACACACACACACACACACACACACACACACACACACACACACACACACACACACACACACACACAAAAGCCCCTACTTGTAAAATGTGCAACCTCAGTAATCACATGAAACCCACTCACTGAATGAAATTGTCTGGAAGTCAAAATATCTGAAAAAAAAATCATAATAGAGATGAATTCATCCATGTAATTTCCCACCACCAAAAGGACCATCAATAAATCAACAAACAACTGCTCGACAAAAAGTAAATCAATAAGAAAACCATAAACTATAATGCTACATACTGGTGTAAACATATAACTTGCGTCAATCCCCAGGTTAATCCATACCAAAAGATTGTTTCAGAGCTTCAGCTATGTACAAACAGCTTTCTCCTAAAAACTTAACTCATTGATATTTGCCTTGCTGTAATTATAACTGTAAATAAAAAAAAATGTTTTTAAGTTTATTCTGTACCTCAATGATTCTCACTCTTACGAGATGTAATCTCTGCCATATTGTATGAGTACTACATCCATAATTTGCTGTCTCTCTCTCTCATGTATTGTATTATATTGTTTCGTGTTATTTTTGGAGCTTTTCTCCCCGGCCCTCTGCTGAAAATGGACCTGTGTCCAGTCGGACTTTCCCGGTAAACAAACGTAAAATAAAATAAAATAAATAAAAATAAACTTCCCTCCAATCTAAAGCCATTTGACATTCAGACATTTTAATTTGTGCAGAAGTTGCTCACAGACTGACAGTTTACTGAACTGTAATGCTGACCTTCGCTTTTGAAAAAAAAAAAATGCCCAGACTTTGTCAATAGCTCAAAAAGTAGAGAGGATTATTTATTTATTATATATTTATTTATTTTTGGAAAACATCTTTAAAACTGTTAAATTGATTACACACCCAGAAACACAGAAACGTTATTTTGATTATGTAAACCACAAGAGTGCTGCAAGAAATCAAAGTCACATTAGCACTCTATGCTTATGCAGAACAGATGAATCATACCTGTCAATTCCAAAAGAAGTAAAGTAGCTTAATAAGAAGGTTATTTGCAAGGTTACGTGGTAGTTTATATTGGAAATAAGCAGAGATATTAAAAAGGCTCTGTTTTTCATAATTATGCCGAAAAGTCTTCCAAGGTAAATACAACTTCTGATTTAGTATGGAACCATACCTCTCAACCTTAGAGCAAGAAATCTGGACAAAGTGAAAAATAAAAGTGGGACACAGGCCCAAAAATAGTTATGCATCACAGACACCATTGAAACAACTATAGCTGCAAACATTATACATCACTTATAATCTTTCTATCCCATTATTGTCAGTTAAACATTATATGGCTCATTCAGTCCTGCCTTCTTTTGCATCAAAGAAAACCATGCTTTGAAATGACAAATGCATTTGTTTGTGTCTTTCGGCTTTTCCCGGTTAGAGGTCGCCACAGCGGAACTCAGGTCCGCTAATGATTGGCAGTAGATTTTTACGTACTGGCTTGCTGGGCCTAACGCACAACCTTCAACAAAGGAATGCTCATTCACACATGTCGCTACACAGAAGACACTCTAACTGAGAATCGAACAGGCAACGTCTAACTGTGAGGCGACAACGCTACCGCAGCACCACCACCGCAGTGAAATGACAAATGCATTTACAGGCCATAATTTAATTTATTTCACGTAGTCCAGATACTGGTAGATTGTATACCATTAGACTTAATTAGGGAGAGCTGTCATTCTGGGGAAACAAGCAGCCCTAGATTCAGTGAAAGTTTGCTTGCAGTAGTTGCAGGATGTTGATGCAATGTGTTTTATTTATTATTTTTGAAATGACAAATGCATTAAAAATAATAAATAAAACACATTGCATCAACATCCTGCAACTTCCTACCTGCAAGCAACCACAGAGCTTTCACTGAAACTAGGGCTACTTGTTTTCCCAGAATGACAGCTCTCCCTAATTAAGTCTAATGGTATACAATCTACCAGTATCTGGACTACATAAAATAAATTAAATTATGGCCTGTAAATTGAAAGTACACTTTGTTTAATTAAACTATATTTCTAAGCCCACTTACTATAATTTTTCAGTAACATCCCAATATCCATTTCCAGGTCACTTTACAAGACATTGGCAGTGGTAGATTTGGCATCCTTCAGAACGCCACAGGCCCACGCTAATGCATTGTCCATTAAATGTAAATATCCATCCACTGTAAATGGCAAGAAGCTATGTCTTAAAAAAATCTACTTCTGGCATGCGTACCCAAGTGTTAGGTTTTGAAACAAAGAAACATATTCTCCACAGTCCGTAAGTCTCTGTCTTTAATAATCATCTACTGTTGCAGCACTCCCAACACATAAGCACACACATACACACTAAAATCCCCAACATTTAAAAAACGACATTGTACCCACTTGATTTGCCAATATTGATGATCTGCCAAAGCTATGCTTACTGTTGTCCAATCTACCACTGCTTAGAACCCACCAATGAAAAAAGAGTACTAGGTGCTTTTTTGTTTGTCTGAAAAAACAATACAACTTTATATGCTACAGTCCCACATAGTCAGTCCACTACTGACCCATTAACCCTAGGCTGCTGTCTCATTCTTACTCCCTGGAACTGCATTACACTGGATGACTACTTTTATTTCCTAAGCAAAAGAGACAAATTGGAAGATGAGGCAAAAATCCAGACATTCTTTGAAAATCCATACAGTTAAGAGGTGTGAGTTCATGTTCAATACAACACTCTCCCTTGTCAGGAAAGCGCATTTTAATGAAAGTGTACTTTTAATGTACAATATATTTGTGAGCTAACTTGTTTGTGTTCAGTAGGTAGACGGATCATTGTTAGCCTCTTTGTGCATGCATCTCTCTCTGTCATGCACACATATACACACATATACACACACACACACACACTCTTCTTCTACTTTCACGCACACAATTCTGCTTTCATGCTTGCACTCACTCACTCCATACTTACCTATTAACACAGGTAATTGCTGTCCCTTTCTAAGGCAACAGCGGCAAATCCATACATGAGTCCCTTTTCAGCAAGAACACACACACACACTGATTGTTTGGCGCAAAATAATGGCATAAACACAGTGACCCTTTTTTGGCTCAAAAACAAAACTAGAAGGGTGCTTTGGTGCATCCGCACACTGACATTAGCGTTACAGGTCAAGGGAGCAAAAAACACAAAACAAAAAAAAGTGTTTTGTGGCATCCGTACATCGCTGTTGCAGTTAGAGGTTGAGGGCCGCATGGAAGAGCTCTGAGGGCCGCATGCGGCCCGTGGGCCGCAGGTTGGACACGTCAGTTATGTAATATGACAGCTCCTAAAGGGCCTCACATTTTTAATACATACTTTTAAAGTTATTTATACCTGTGACTGTCATGCTTTGGTCCATGTAGAAACTAAATATGTTCCTTCATTCAGGATTTTTGAAATTATGTTACAGAATTTCTCATGAACACTCAAGCAGAATGCCTTTAGGTTTGGAGGCCCTTTGATGTAGGTTTTTAAAAGTTATTTGGTTTGCCGCAATTTAGATGGCAGTTTATGGGGAAGATTTTGTGGTGGATGTGTCTTTAATGGAATAGTAGAATAGAGTATTTCTGTATACTGTAGGACTTCTGAATTGCTTTGGTGTTTCCAAATGTCATTGTTACAAGCACTAAAGAACAGACAACCCAGTATTGACCCTTGAGGTACTCCTGGTATGACTGGGACAGGGCTATATGCGATACCGTAGCAGGTAATTATTTGGACCAGTAATGCCATGATGACACTAGAGATCTCATGTGTCTGTGGGGAGACAGACTGTGAAAGTCATCCATGTTGAATGTCATAATGGCACTAGAGGAATGGTGTGTCTCTGTGGAGACAGACTTTGAAAGTCATCCACGTGGGACACCCTGAAAATCCAAGAACAGTACTCCCAGAGCAACGTCTTTATCCATGTGGTGCAGGTAACAACCTGAAGCATACCTCTCAACCTCTTAGAGCAAAAAATCTGAACAAAGCCTGAAATGATGGGGGAAATATTGCTCTTACAAACATAGAAAGTTGATAGAATAATACGTTTTGCATTAGCATGAATTTTCTGAAGGATGTGGAGTCTTAAACTCAGATGGTGGCCATTATTTAATTCTCAGCTATTTGCCAGAAAAGTACAGATTTTAGGAGGAACACACTAAAAATATGAGGCAGAAATCTGGACATTCTGCGAAAATCTGTACATTTGAGAGGTATGATGCAGTTAGGGTTATACTGACTCCATAGCCAGTAAGAAAAGCACATTGTAGTTTTAAATAAGGTCATTACTAGTTTGTGAGCAGTCTTTTTAAGGATATTCACAAATATGGAGATGAAGAATATAGGCTTATGTGTGTTAATGTAGTTTTCATCCACCTTCATGGAAGAAAGTGGTGAATAATGTATTCATTTATTTATTCATTTAATTGTTGGGTAGTTAGGCTAGTTTAAGGACCCTTTACAGCTTTAACCCAGGGCCAAAGGCAAACAGAACAAATCAGATGATAATCTCTCTCTCTCTCTCTCTCTCTCTCTCTCACATACACACACACACACACACACACACACACACACACACACACACACACACACACACACACACACATGCACACTCATAATCAGTGGATCTTGACTTCTATCAGGTGGGAGCAACGAATATGCAGTTGTGGTGAGTAAAGCATAGATATAGAGTTATAACATGTTACTTAGTACATGTTATACAGTGCAGAAAACCTATTACAGTTAAAGATGATTGAAAAGATATAACAGTATTACTTTGACACATCCCATCATCTTACAGTAAGTCTTCAAACAAAATATAGTATACAGAAGTTAAATTCTTTGAGGTAAAGATTTTTAAGATCCATATTTACCAACTCTGGAGAGGAAGAAACTTTATACTTGAATATTTTGAATATCTACATCAGGTAATTTTTTCCATCAGGCTTGAAATTAGCTTTCATTCAGTAACCTGTTCAGGAGCCAGGTGAATGGCTGGGTAAAAGCACTTGTGCAAAGTTTGCAGATGCTGGCAGCAGTATATCAGATGATGATGGTTAGCTGAGTTTGAACCTCTGATCATATTTTATAACTTCCAGTGTAAAAACAAGAAAGAACTTAGCAGGGTGTACTGAGCATTCTATGTTTAATGATTCTGGTAGATGCCTGACAAATAAAATGCAAGGAATATCCCATGATGAGTGCTTGGTGTTTGTAGTTGACAGTCTTGTGAAAGACATTCGATACTGCACTATACCAGAACTGGTAGGGTTTAATTATGTATGGTTATTATACTACATCACATTTATTTATTTGTTTGCAGAATGAGACAACCTCTCTTATCTAAATGCAGCACCAGCTAGTTCAACAATAAATCAGTGCTGCAGTGCTCTTAAAAAAACACATTTCATGAAATGAAGTAGCTCTTTAGATAGCCCTTAGTGTTTCAATAAACCCTTTAAGAAAATAGAAATTACATGTACAAATGCATTTAAATGCAGTTTCAAACAGCCTAACTGATTTCACAGTTATGAAAAAATAGAATCATAATACAAATAAATTTCCAACTATAAACATAACTATAACTTTTCAAAAATGCACATTAAAGGATATGGAATAAGTTTAAAACCACTTTTAAACCCTGGACTTAAATAAATGGCTGAACATCACAAAATCAGTTAAACCTCTTGACTTTAAACTTTTCAATCTATAAATCCACAAAGCTATTCTTTCTTCTAACAGACTCAGTTTACTCATTGTAAATTTAGCTTTTCTGACATGTTTCAGCCCTACACTCTTCAAAGATATTGCAAATTAATTTCTTTCACACAGTTTTCTTCTCTTGCTTTTATCTGACAACAGAACCCAATTTAGTCAATCTTCTGTGCTCTTTAAGTGAAATTAATATTCTACTGCCCCCCCCCCCCCATTCTTCCCTGGACCAAGTCTCTTTTTCTCCCTCTCCCATGTCCTTGCTAAAAAAACATCACTTAATTAGTTTTTTGTCATCCAGTTCAATAGTATCTTCCTCATGCCAAGGGTCCATAAGCTCCTCTGTAAATAAATACTTTCACATTTCCAGTGAGTAAGCAATCCTTTACAGCCTGCTGCCTGTTGTCCTCTCCCTCCCCATGTCAGCGTCGTTGAATGCCAATGAAGTGTTTGGATTTTTCAGAGTAGACCACAACTCTGCCTTTGCTTCTTACTACACATTATTTCTGCCAGAGTGCAACTGATCTGTCAGTTGTATATACTTTTTTCTTTCCATAAAGCATTCCTCTGGATAATCAAGGCAGTCGGGCAGTTATCAGCGATAATTAATGCTTTGAGATGTTAACAAGATGCTTCCTGTGATCAAGGGACAGGATCTGATTCTTTCAACATCTGTGTGTCTACTATGTGACTCTGAGCAAGTCACTTAAAGATCAAGTCTCAAGGCCTGAGACATAAAATAAGCCAGCCATTTAAAATTGGCCTTCCTGCATTGTTCTGCTGCCTCGGACCATGCTTCTGTCACTACTCTGCCTAAATAATGTAAATTTTAACAAATTATACTATATTAAAATCGACTTAACATCCCCCCTCCACATTTCAGCCTCATTTTCTGTGTGTTAGCATGGCAGTAGGACAGGCAACTTAATGACGTCATTCTGGGTTCCTTAGGTTTCCATTTTCAGTATCTGTGAGCTCTCATTGAGTCAGCATATGGCACTGCTTTTTTTTGTTTGTTGTTTTTGTAAGTAATTTAAAATACTACTTTTTATTTCACTTAACATTTCCACCAGCTTCAGAGGGAGATTAACCAGCAATGCAGCATCTTTTTTGTCAATGGGCATTGCTGCTGTACCTCTGAAACCTCTTGGTGCACCAAAGCAAGACAAAGGCAGGAAAAAGGGAAAAAGTCATGGTTGGGAGGGTTTGTGCATGGGTGGATATATGTTAATTTAATATGGATGTGTGGATACACATTCTAAATGGCTAGAAGTGATCGACCTCAAAGAAGACTGCCACAGGGCTTCAAAGGATATTCACAAGGAATGACATGCCATAACAGAGTGATGTAGTTTACTTTATGAATTTAATATCATTGGAAACTTTATTATCATTGGAGAAATAAATAGTTTAAAGCATCTCATATTTGCATTCCATCAAAAACTATGAACAGATTAGCACACAAACACTAATTCAGCAGTAGTAATGTTATTCATCGCTAGCTTCCAGGGCCCATAACATAATCAAAATGTATAACGTGATAACATTGTTCAGAGATTTGGAGAATCCTGTGATCTGGATTGGTAGAATTTAATTTTTAATAACTTTTTAAAAAATGAGCAGAATATTAGAATACAGGTACTCTGCTTCACATTGGGGAACAACAGCAACCAGATTTGTTTTGTTTTTCATGATCTGTAAGGTAAGGTGGCATTTTGAATTTGATATTTAAGCAGTCAGTATATATATATATATATATATATATATATATATATATATATATAGATATATATATATATATATATATATATATATATATATATATACATGTATGTATATATATATATATATATATGTGTGTGTGTGTGTGTGTAAATATATGTATATATATATATATATATATATATATATATATATATATGGATCCCTATTATCCCTATTATCCCTATTACATTATTGAAAAACCACAAGACTGAAATTTACAAGAATGAGACCATAACACTACAATGTCAAAACAGCGAAAGTTTACATTGCTGAAACTAAAAACAATGAAATGCAACTGTGCATGTTAGACACCAACCGGACTTCTGAACAGAGATCGTGGACATAGACAAAAACTGGTACTACTTTTAAATACATACTTTAAGAGACAATTATACATTTTTCAATGTTTTTGGAGGGGAAGCAAGCCCCCCCCCATCCCTGCAAATTATATATGCCAGCTCAGAGATCGCACTACAGTGGGGGAAATTTCCTGATCCTTACTGTACTGCGATCTCCATTAACAAGTATTGAAAAAGGTACATTTTTTATTAAAATTAAGTGTTTAAATCTAGTACCTGTTTTTTGTGGCTGCGATCTCTATTCAGAGGTTTGCAATGTAGTTTTGGCAATGTAAACTTTCACTGTTTGTAAATTTTGGTCTTGTGGTTTTATGATAATGCAATAGGGATCCATATATATATATATATATATATATATATATATATATATATATATATATATATATATATATGTGTGTGTGTAATAAAATACAATGAAAGCCTTTACTTTCAGGAAGTCCTGGTCTGAATTCAACATTTTTATTTGCCATGTGTTGAATGGAGTGACTAAATCCAACAGCTCCAGATATTTGCTTGTGAAATAACTGAACACCTCCTCCCATGTTATTGCAGGCCACTACCACAGTAATCGTTTAACATTACTAGGATAAGAGCTCAGGGGACATGCTAGGAAGGAGTCACAGGGAACATTTTTCAAAAATGCAGACTTGATAGATATTCTTATGACCATCAGGAAAGATGTATGTAGCCTTAATATAAAAAGGGTGGGAAGATTAGGGAGAAGCACAAAGTCTTGAGATTTGTCTCAGCAGAACAGTTAAGGATTTGAGCGGAAACCCTATGCTTTGGTACAAGATTGCTATTACGCTTGGTGTCTTCATGGCACTTTTGTTGCAGTTTACATCACCCACAATAAGTGACTCTGAGACAAAGACTGTTGTTTCCATGCAAGTCCTGCACTGAGAAGACCTTTTTTACATCTGGTAAGGGAGTAGAAGAAGTCTGTACTTAGCAGAGTTTAAGGCTGTTTTATAAAATTAACCCTTCAGTGTACTGTGACTAGGAGTCTGGACAGTAGAACTTGTGATAATGTGAGGTAGTGCCAGCTACACCAGGGAGAGTAGGGCAGTGCATGTGTAGCCTATGCCAGCATAGCTACCTGGAGTTTTGTAAAGAATTGTATGTCATTTCAATATCAAACTGATTTGTATGGTTGCTTGTGTTAAAAATGTGTTTGTAACGTTGATTGTGTTCAAAATGTATCAACAGTGGGTCCTGCTGGACAGAAAAGAAATATATATGTATGTCAGACTGTATTGTAACTGATGAAATGTATATATGTTAACAGAGGATGCTGGAAGGGAAGTAGTTAAGCTCAGCTCAACTAACCTTAAAAAAAAAATAGATTGAAATTAAATGACTTGGTTTAGGCCATAAAGATTTTATGTCACAGGTCTCAATGCAGCCAGAAATGCGATATATGGGCTGAGATCCTGCTTTTATTGTCCTTAGTTGTGAACTAATTGCTACCCTGGGTGCAATAGAATGGTTTGTTAGTTTCTGCAGGAAGGGTGAAAGTATTGGAATTGTATTAGAGTCTCCAGATGCTGGAATAAACCTTAGCAAAGATCCTGGCTCACGTTACCAGTGAGAGGGTAGTATAGGAACCACAGAATCGGGTGACCAGATGTGATGTCATCATGTAGCCAGCACTGAAATTGTATTTAGATACTAGTGAAAGATGTGATAGTGACACTCAGCACTCTGTTTTGGAACTGACAAGACTACTCATCCACTTCATCTTGCCTTGCTTTAGTAAGTAACTTAACTAGTCAGTTAGGAAAATAGTGAGATTAGCTAAAAGCATTGTTTTTCTTTATCTGTCTGAGTCTCTCCATCTGTATTATTTTTTATATTTCCTGTGAATTTAGACTGTAATATTGTAAGTAGATATTCAGTATTTTCATGTTTTTCTTTTATTATTTTTCTTTTATTATTTATTATTAAATATATGTAAACATTTCATTGTGGCTGGTCTTTTAGAAAATAGTTTAACTTTTGAAAGTACTTGCATTTGTTTAGTGGTACTGTGGCATCAAGCTCCTGAAAGTCTTCCCAATTGGCTAACCACTACCATTTGTATAAGTATTAATTTTACTAAGAGTAATTGGGTGCCCTGGTAAGTAGCTGGACAGTGGCAGTGTACCTTATAGTCTGGGTGGAGGTGGCATAGTGGGCACATCTGTTCCAGCCTTTCCCAGGTGTGTGTGTGTGTGTGTGTGTGTGTGTGTGTGTGTGTGTGTGTGTGTGTGTGTGTGTGTGTGTGTGTAAATCAAATCTCAATTAATGTGTGTGTCAGCTCCTTGGAAAAGGGACACAGATCATAGAGAGAAAGGTGGAGTCTTATTTGGAGCCTGGAGAGAAATTCCAGCACCAGGACTGGTGTCTGCTGCCAGGGTGCTCCTAAGGGAAATTGTACTTGGTGCAGAAAGTTATATCTGAAAGTACTGTGTGTATCTATTTTTGTTCTAAGTTAAGGTTCCCCACCAGTGTCAATGGTGAGGATCAAGGCTCCTTGATTACTGGCCCAGAAGTGGGGCGCATCACGTGACATAAGTTAATGAGGATTGTTCAATACAGAGGCACAGAGACAGGAGCTGCTTTGCTCAAGGTGCAGGACAATGAAAACCTGCTGCAGGCTAAGCAATGGGTAGAACATTAGAGCTACTATGTCTGCATATCAAGTGGGACATAGACATTAGGAGGAGCAACAGTATGGGAAAATGGACATTGCAGTTGAAAAGCATTATACTGGTTACAGATGGATAGTTCTGGAACAAGTTACCTAAGAGGATATAGTGGCCAATACTTTCCTAGAGAAAATGCTTCACTGTGTTACCTGTGGATATAGCAGGCTGTATGCCTGCTCTGAAAATTTGTGACATTAAAAAGGTTGAACCAGGCCTGCAGAACTGGGAATTATACTGCAAAAGAAATTCATTACATAAGAAGCATGTGGCTGTAGAATCAAAAAAACAATAGAGGCAACTCAAAATAATTGATAATCAGTAAACAAAACTGTTAGGATTTTACCTTGGAATAGAACATATAGGCACTATTAGTGTTAGGTAGATAACGTCCATTACTGATACAGATGCTTTACACAGGGTGACAGAGTAGAGCCTGAGACTTCTAGTCAGATCCCATTAGCATCAACTTTTTCATGTTTTATACACTTTCAAGTAACTGTTCTGCCATAACATTTCTGCTAGTTTGCCCTAGTTAGGTATTCAAACATTATACATATATTTGTTTTTTCCCCTAGAATATATTATTTTCATTCCTTCTCAGTATTTCAGTATTTTGTTTAGACAACAATAATCCAGCTTAGTCATCCAGTTTAGTTTAATTCAAGATCTAAACATTAATTCACCATGGATATTCCTATGATATGATGTGGTATTGTTCAGTACAACAAAGGCTAGGAGACATATTTGCCTTGTCATATTGTCATTAGTACAATAAGTTCAGCTTTGTTCACACTGTCCCCTTTTAGAAGGCTTAACTAGAAGCTGGACCTTACTATTTAAACTTGTTTAACATAGCTAAGGATAAAATGCTGGAACGTATCCTGTCAGGGCTTTTCATTTAGTAAACTGGAGTGTGTGCAAGATTTCCCATGGATAAAGCAAACTTTGTCTTCCTTTGCACAGTATGGCATCTGCTGTTCTGAAGTTTGACCAGGAGTTTAAATTTACTGATAGTTGGAAAGTTGCATGCAAAGCAGTCATTGCATCCAAGTGACTACACTGGGAGTTCTGTGATGAATGGAACCCAGAGAATTCTCCCTCTGTCAATGAATCATTGCTACACTTGTATATGGAGGAGTTGTAATGCAGCCATAAATTAGGACCTCAAGGCTAGTATTCAATAGATTATTAATAGGTTTGTTTCAGATTTTTTTTTCACTTCTATGATATATTTTACTTAATTCTGAAAAATGGTTTAGTGGTTCAAAACAGTTATCACACCACGTATGCACTCAACTCAATCCCCGATATATGCATGGTCATGAGTAGGTCTAGACCCCCAGACACACACACACTGTGATATACTTCTCCATGTCCCTGAACAGCATCTTTTAGCAAACTTCCTTGCTCAACATGGCATACCAGCTTGTCCCTGAACAGCATCTTCTAGCAAACGTCCTTGCTCAACATGGCATACCAGCTGTATCTCTTTAAGACCAAGGCTGAAGCTGTTGAAAGTGGTTATACCGATCCACTGCTAATTATAAAGCAGATAGGATGAAAATTAGTACTTCCAAACAAGGGCACAACCAGCCATATGGTATGTATACCACTGGACATACTTTAAAAGTTTGTCTTTTCAGCTTTTTCCCGGTAAGGGGTCGCCACAGTGGAACTCCGGGCCGCTAATGATTGGCAGTAGATTTTTTCTTACGAAATGCCGAGGTGCCAGCTCGACGCCCAACCTTCAACGAAAGCACACCCATTTATGCATGCATGTCTTTCGAACACTACCCAGCCGGGGAGAGGACATGCAGACTCCACACAGAAGGCACTCCCAAGCCACACCAAGAATCAAACGGGAGAACCTCTTGCTGTGAGGTAACAAGTAATTTATTTATTTTATGCAAAGAGGTATACTAGAGCTGAAATAAAATGAATTTTGGTATATTAACTATGGTTTAATTTTATTAGTTTATATGTTTTGTTATATGTACTTCTAAACATTGAAGGACATATGGCTAGTGATCAATGCCAAAAGAGCAAAACCCAAAATGATGAAAAAAACAAAACATCTATGTTTCTTGTAGAGGGCAAGCCCCCCTGCACCCAATCCCTTCTAATTATATATACCAATTCTGAGATCACTCTACAGTGGGGAAAGGGCAATTTCCCTGATCCCCACAGTGTACAATATTGCATATTGTTTTGATCACTTCTGCTGATGTTAAACACATTCAAGATTACGAATGTTCAGGTATATGGAGTGTCCCCACTATGTTATATCATATTTTTCTTTACCAAACTTGTAACCATAAATGAGCTGAACAAAAAGCAAATGACCACCAAACCAGGCTAGAAGAATAGCACCCTTTCAATAATTCCATGGCACAGTACACACCTTGAAAGAACCAAGGTCAAACCTTTATTAATCACTCTTGAGACATTTGTGAAACTTTAAAACACAATCTGAATGCCTTTGTACCTCGAACTTTGATGGGACTTCATCAAAGATAAAAAACAATTTTGTAAAATATTTAAACTAATCAAACCCCTCTCCTTCCCATCACATACATACATACATACAAATAGTTCAAGCACTGGCATTAATACCCTTCTAGCCTGTCAATATACCAAAATATTTGTTTCCATAACAAGTGTCCAGGCTGTTCTTAAAACTATCTGACTTAGTGCTTGCTTTAATGTAATTTGGTAGTCTGTTCCACATATCAGTTGCTCTCCCAGAGAACCAGTTAGTACACTTCTCATTCCTATAAAATCTTCTACATAAGTTGTCTGATGATTCTCTACTACTTTTTGATAATCCCAAACATTCCCAGAGGTAGTTGTCCCTAAATGCCCTAAATACCTGAATAAGATCTCCTCTTAAATATCTGTAAGAAACAATGTATAAGTTCAGATATTTTAGTCTTTCATAATAACTTAAATTTTCACATCCATGGATGCTGTTGGTATATTTCCACTGTATTCTTTCTAGTTTACTGATGCTTGTTTTCTTATAAGGCATCCATATTGTTATTAAACACGGAAGCTTGGGTCTAATGTAATTAAAAATGATGACTTCATTTTTTCTGATTTCCTATATTTATAAATCTTTTTATAGGTTCATAGGTTCATAGGTTGGTACTAGGCTATCAGCCCTAGGGCCTATACAAGCCTAGCATTAACAATTCCCTGAATATTTCTTTCCAGAATATTTACTTCCCTGGTCCCCTGTCTAGCAGGGAGACTGACGTGATCCCCGGGGTGAATTTCCTATCGCCCATCTAATCATCAAGGTTCCTTTTGAAGAGGGCGAAAGAGGCGCTCAGCTTGACATGTATGAGCAGTCTATTCCAGTGTCTGGGGAGTCTCTGGGTCAGGAGCCTATCCCTCCAGCATGTTTTGTTCATTGTGATGACCACGTTTAGATCCCTGAAGTGTGTGGCTCTGAGGGATTGGGATTTATTTAAGTGTAGCATGTTCAACAGCACTGGGTTTGACATGGTCTTGTATGTTAAGCAGAGACTGCCTCTGAGTAGGCGATATGTGACAGAGTATAGCTGGAGTTTTTTTAGACAGTCAGCATAGGGCATCTGCTTTAGGCCTGTGATTCTTTTAGTGAGACATTTCTGTGGCCTTTCCAGTTGTTGCAGATGTCTTGTGAGGTACATATGAAACTGGGCATTGCACTCTCTAATGGGTCTAATGAGGGATAAGTACAGAGGGACAATGACTTCATTTTTTTCTGGATGAAAAGCCCTTAGTGATGAGGTGTGCCACATAGAAGGATTTCCTGACTGTTGTGGATATGTGGTTATTAAAGGTGAGACCACTGTCCACCTGTGTCCCTAAGTCCCTTATCACATTTTCAGTGTTTAGTCTACTGCCACTTATGTGTATGCCACTTATGCAACCTATAGTTCTGTAACTATCATTAACCAATTGGTTGATATGATTAGAAAATCTCAAGGCTGGACCTAAACATATACACAGGTCCTTAAATGAATGTATAATTTCAATAACTGTGTGCTGTATTAAATATTCACATTTCAGTTTATGTCTCCTAAATCTCATATGCTTAGTTTTTAATATATTTGTCAACATTCTCCTGTGCCCAAATGGTCAATTTATTCAAGTTCTTTTGCAGACATGCCCTGTCTGTAAGACATGTAACCAACTTAGCAGATTTAATGTCATCTGCATACAGACTATGGAACACCTCAGATGAAAAAGAAAGTAAGGGCCTAGGATAGAGCCCTGTGAGATATCCTGACTGTAACCAAGGATTTCACCTGTCCAATTGCTGTATGATACTTGTCATGTCCTATTTGTAAGCCATGCAACTATCCATCATATCAAGAGTAAATCAATACCTAGTTGTTCTAGTTTATTAATCAGTGTTTTGTGTATGACCCTGTCAAATGCTGAAACTAAAGCTATGTAAATTATATCACAGCACAATTTTTCATTCATAGTTATTATATTGTTATAGAACATCATATTACAGGTGGTAACATCTATTTTCAACATATACATGCTGATATATGATTTCAAGTCTCAATCTTTCCAGTTCTGACAGTAACTTATCCAATATTACCTTCTCCATTATTTTTTTTCACAACATGAAAGTAGACTAGGTCTTTCCCACTCCACTTTCATTTAAAGACAGGTTTAATAAGCACATGTTTCCAATCTTGAGGAATATCCTCATATTTACGCAACCTAGTAAATAATAGATATAGTGGCACTATAAGTTATTGCTGAAGTGTACCCAAGTCATTATTCCATCTCATCCCATAGCTTTGCTTGGATCCAATTTGCATAGCAGTTTTTCAATACAATCTATTTTGATTCCAGTATCTGATGTTACCTAGATGTTACTAGGATGACCTATCACCATCTATTTGGAGCCAAACTGTTTTGCATAAGATTTTGTAAATATATCTATAATCTGTTGTGTCTGAGAATAAATTTTAGAATCTACACACAGTTCATAAATGTGTATGTCTTTACTCCTTCCACATCTTATGTATATATAAAATGGTTTCCTATTGTGTTCAATCTATCCATCCGGCCATCCACAACCCCATTTTCCGATTTTTGTACATGGGTTTGGAGTATGACTTCAACAGTGATTATCATCTAGTGCCAGAGTTTACACCATCAGATGGAAATATCTTTCTGCATTTTTTCTTTAAAATTTCTTGATTTTTTTCACACTGTGCTTAATTTGTTTGTCCAGTTTGTTTATTTCAACTTTCAAAGTTGTAGTTTGACCTCTTTTCCATTTCTTATACTTGTTGTCTTTCACCTTAATTGGGTACCTTGTTCTTATGGAAATATATCCCCCTGATATTGTATGCCTAGATCCTGATGTTAAACATTTTTCAGACAATTTCTCCTCAAAACGTTCTACATTTCTTCTGCATTTTTCCACTGAACACTTCACTCCAATTAGTTTTACATAGTGATGATTTTGCTTCCATATAATCTGTAATTAACCTTCTGTGCATTGGTTTAGATTTCAGTTTGGCAGAATTAACTAGCAACAAATTAATCTTTGTAAACCCATGATCACTGCACATCAATGGTTGTAAACCTGGCATGACGTAATTGAAATTTCTTTAAGGACACAAACAACGTCTAGTATGTTCCTTTCCCTGTTAGTTTTTTTTTTTACAATCTGAAGCAATTGCTGTTCCTGAGCATTGCAAATTATTTCCTTACTAATGTTGTTTATTCAATATTACTCATGTCTGTTTCTGGTAAATGTAACTCCCATCAACTATTATTCTTCCCTCCTGTGTTTCATGCAAGAAATGTATGACTTTTTCTAGGTCATCAGCACTTGACTTTGGTGGTCTGTACACTCCAACAATTGCTATATGTTCCAGGGTTGTCTTTACTGTCAATTACACAATCTTAGTTATTGGTGTTATCTTGGAAGATGTAACAATCACTGGTCACATAACTAACTTTAATCCCTATCATAAAACTTCCACCAGATTTTTTTGCAAGAATGCCTGTTAACAATAAAAATGTATACCCTGACAGAACTGGTTTCCAGTCATTGTTCTTTAACCATGATTCACAAACAATAACATCAATCTTGTGGGAAGATAGCAAATTTTCCAATTAAAAAAAATATTTTTTTATTAATGCTCCTAACATTAACAACTATCAGAGATGCATTAAATGGTGTTATCTGTGAAATGTTAAATTTTCAACCTGGCAAAAATCCAATATTGAAAATATTGAAACATTTCTGCTGCAAAAATTCTGTTCCCTGATCTTGACAAATGCATGCCATCCTGTCAGAACACGTGCCCAAAATTAGGCTCACATGCTCTACATATTTCCAGTTTTTAAAACTGGACATTTTTTTCAAGTAGGTATTTACCCCAAAAATCTTTTCACTCACAGTGACCTGACTCCCTTTTAATATGTGATTTGTGAAAAATTCATCCTAACACCAGTACAAGCTAAATCTAAGAGGGCTGTAAGTTCCCTCCTAACAGTCAAAGAATCCTTGAGGATAAGATCATTATTATCAACACCAATAAAACCAGATCTGTACTTCCTTACATTAAGGCATTCTAGGGCTTATCTGACATCCTCTATTTTTGCTCCTGGCAAGCAGAACTCTATTCAATGTTCATTATCTTTCTGAAAATGTAAGTATCATTTGCTCTAATAATTGAATTTCCAATTACAAGAATATATTTTCTGACCAGATCTGAAGAATCTTCAACTTCTAATTCATTAATATCTGCTCTGTCAGCAAATGAATGATCTTCCTCACTCTTACTCTTATTAATCCCATGTTGCCAGTGTCTATTTTTCTCTTCTTTTTTCTTACAGTAATGTTTTTCAGTCCTTCCACATTCAGTTTTGATTTCTTCCTTTTCACCTGCTCCTTGCCTCTTTTTCTACCTTCTCTTTTGGAAACATGCTGCTTTTTTTCTGTAGACTGAAGGTTTCTGATTGAAAAATATTATCATTCCGTGTAATCTTTGTGTTACATAGCAGAGCAATGTTCTTTTTAGCATGTCTTCCCTTTACTTTACAGACATTTATCAGTTTAGTTTTCTTCCTTGTTATTTGTTGGGAACTTCCTCCTTTCTTTTTTTATTTCCTTGTAAACACTCTGAATCCTCAGATAGCTGAATACTTGTATCTAGAATTCCTAGGTTGCCAGGGACATTGCTTTGTTTCATAGGGGTTGAGTGATCTTTACAGACAATAGATACATCCTTTCCTAAATGTGTTCTATTTGCTCTTTGTCTAAAATTATTTATCTCAACAGACGAGTCATTAATATATGTAACAACAGTTCTCCAAGTCATGCCAATTGCACAAGTGCAATCGTCTAGATTTACTACTACTAATGGTAAGCAAATCATCCAACTTTTGACACGAGGAACACAGATCACCAGTGTTATCAGCTGTTACCTTTAAATATACATAGCATTTGTGTGTACACGATATTTGTGCTTTAACATTAATGGCATACTCATTTAAGGAATTCATACTCAGTTAAACATTATAAAAGAAAAGAATAATCTATATCAGTTGCAACAGAATTCAAAGAGAACTTAAATCAACTTCTATGACAAAAATAAAAACAATAAAGTAAGTACAGTAAAGTTCTTGCTCTGACCGTGCAAGTTCTGAAAGTCAGACAAAAGCCGGAATTTCTTTACATCACATGCAGTAACTTCTGCTCTCTATTGCTTGCAGTCACACCGCAGGATTGTTTAGATAAACTCTGGATTGTCTCCTCTGCAGTCTGTGTTACTTTATAGCTGACTATGTCCTTTAGGATGACTAGAGTTAGCCTGTTTAAAACCTATCCCATTCTAACAACAAACAATGAAAATTAAAGATAAAACAATAAAATATAAATCAAATTAAATCTTGTGAAAACAGTGGTAAGAAATAAAATATAAATTCAACTAAAATTTCTCTTGCCAGGTATATCCCCAGTAAATCACAAATCAAGACAGGATTGCTTAGATGAGCATGCTTCCTATTAGATTACTTAATTAATTAATCACATTCTCCTTTAAAATAAATGTTTAGATATATAAAACAAGTCTGTACTTTTAAACAGCAAACATTAAAAAAATATATGTTTGTATATTTGCCAACAGTCCATAAAAACTTAATTAATTGTGTGAAGGCAAAGGGAATTGGAACATTAATCAACGGATATGTTCCAAAGCAACAGCAGCAGCAGCAATGCTGAAGGGATTTCGACTGAATGTGGTGGTGAAGACAAAAATGAAGCTACAGGATAAAGCTCTCAATTTACAAGTTAGTCTGTTTTCTCATTCTTAACTACAGGCATTAGGTCTGAGTGTGACCAAAATGATGAGATCACAGATGCATGAAATAACAATGATGTTTCTGTGTGGGCTAGCTGAGCTCATTGTGTATGACAGAATGAGGAAATCAGCAATCTGGGAAGATCTCAAGAGTGCAGCCACTGCTCCTCCAGGTTGACAGAAGACAATTAGTGGGTTTGGACATATAGTAAAGATGTCCCTAGTCATCTCCATGAGAGATATACCATGCACTTTCCACTGGAAAGTGGGATTCTGGCAGACCCCAGACACACTGGAAGGATTATATTTCTCAGCTTGGTTGGCAATACCTGAGGATTCCACAGGATGAGCTCATGAGTGCTGCTAGTAACAGGGAAATTTGAAGCAATGATCAGTTTGCTACCACTGCAACCTTCAATTGCTTTAGAAAATGGATGGATGGATGGATGGATGGATGGATGGATGGATGGATGGATGGATGGATGGATGATGCCAATTCAAAAGTCCCTAAATTTATACAGTGGTTGATATGTCTCCATCAGTCACTTCAAGTTATAAGCCTCTTCATCCAGTTTTAATTGAAGGTTTGAATAAATAAGTTCATTTATGGGACTCCCATATTCTCATTCAGCCTACTGAGAAGTTTTTCTTGCAGGTGAAAATGAACTATTTCTGCATTATATTCTGGAATAAGATACCTCTTTAATGCTAAGGGCAGGGTGAAGTATCCCCTTAATATTTTTAACTCACCCTAGTTGACTCCTGGTTTAAACACCACCACAAATAGTGGTCAAGTATGAGCCTGATGTCCTTACTAACACCTCCTAACTCAGTACTGTCCCACATTTAAAGGCATAAGAAAGTTTGGATGTTATGAACAAATTACTTTTTGATTTATCTGATGTCAGATATAATATAATATTCTAAACCTGTATGTGTCTATACTTTTCCATATTTGAGTAACTTATAGTTTTGTGGTACCTTGGTGGCAGAAAATATGCCAAGTTTATTGAATCCACATTTCTGTTTAAACAATGCCACCCATTTCTATCTAAAGTACTGATCCACACATTGCTGGGGCTATTTAGGTATATAGTACAAAAGACAAGAATCACTTTGATATCAGTGGAACAATAAGTTCATTGACTGCACATCATCAAATACAGCTGTTGATTCCAACACTATTATAGCTATTAGCAAATTTTGCTAATCTTAACATGCATGTAACAAGTACAGTTCGTAAGCTGTCCTTAATGGCTATTTATATGCATTGCATACATACATATACTTCTAGCCTTAGTTTTGTAGCTCATCTACAATTTTTGATAAACTGTGTCTTGAATAAATTCCTTCAGTCATGTTCAGTCAACTATTGCTCACTAATGTAACTGAGACAACAAATATACATCTTTTATTTCATCATAATTTCATGTAATATTAACATCTACATATTTTAATTGCAAATGCATGAAAGAAATTGTATGTGTGATTTGCAATTGCATTATTGATTGTACCCTCACTGATGTATTTTTGTCATGTTTGTATATGGAGCTTTTCTCTCCAAGTCTCCAATGAAAATGGGCCTCAGTCCAACTGGACACTGTGGTCATGAAACGTAAATCAGACAAACAAACGGAATAATTTGTAAATGCTTGTTTACAGAAACAACAGAGATTTCACAAGATCATTCCCCATCTCTTAGTTAATACAACTAAATGGGGCATTTAAAGCATACCATTAAATTTCACCAACTTATCAGCTAGAATTACTGAAGTAACACATAAAAAGAAGGAATATCTGCAGTATGCTTTTGAGGTACATAAGTACTGTACTTTCTGTCCTCTCTAAAATTGTAGTTTTGTGGATTCTACAGACCTTTGCAACATGCCTTAAGCATTCACATGTGTTAGAATGAGCATTTCATAATATATACTGGTCATTGTTTAACTAGGGTGGTTCACATGAAGCACAATCTACTAGCAGAAAATGTAACTGAGGAGTCTGATTTTTTTTTTTTTGAAAATAGCTATATGAGTTTAAACTCGGGATGTTTCAGTTCCATTCAGTTACCAAACAGCAGTGGCTGAATGTAATGCTCATCTGTATGGTACCAGTAGCTTTATCCTGATACTTTTTAACTCTTGCTTACATACAAGAGTACAGCCATCAGGAAAGCAGAGTTTTTGTGCATCTTGCAAAAGTATATTTGTCTTTAGAGGAGACTTCTCCACATTACCAAAACATAGCATAACTGTCAGTGTTTTCAAAGTCTAATTTCTGAAGTCTTGGTTGTTGCTGTTTCTTTTGGCTTTTCCCGGTTAGGGGTCGCCACAGCGGAACTCCGGTCCGCTAATGATTGGCAGTAGATTTTTACATGCCGAGTTGCCGGCCCTGACGCACAACCTTCAACTAAGGTACGCCCATTCATGTATGTCTCCACACAGAAGACGCTCTAGCTGAGAAGCGAACAGGGCAACATCTTACTGTGAGGCAACAACTCTACCACAGCACCACCACCGCAGTTAATTTCAGAAGTCTTGGTACAGATGCATAATTAAAACTAAGGTAGTAAGATTTGCTAAACATGCATAGCAAAAGGGTCAGTATGTGATGCATAGAGTAGGAATTATTAGAGTATTTGTAAAACATTATGAAAAATGCAAAATATTTTGTCATTTACATTAATAATTCAAATATTGAGTATGACACTGTCATGTTGAGGGTGGTGTATGTAGCCAGTGGGTGTTAGTAAAATTAACATGAAACATGGTGGGTAGTATGAAGCTATTCTGAGATAGAAATGCTTTGTTTGGTAAAGCAGATAATGACTGTTAGGTATATGCTCATAAATGCAATAATGTCATAAAAATGTTGTGACCTACAGTTAAACAAATGGTGCCATCTCATCCAAAACATTAAAGCACACAATGATGCCACTGATATTTGCCATCTAACATGCATAGGTATAAAGAATATCATTGTATTGAAATATTCTGTAAATATGTGCATAATTTGCATAGATTTTGCAAAGACATGAAACAGCTGTATGCTAATCCTTGTTGTACATTATTGGAAGGTGTGAAAGAGGTGAACGATTTTCCTGCTGATGTCTTGGATGTATTTTGCACATTTTGACTACAGCACTAGTAATTTTTGGCAAATAAAGTACCATCCTTCTTTTATAAATTTGTAATGTAAAATCAACATCTACCTATAAACTTTTTATACTTACATCAGTGTGTAGCTTATTGTCTAACAAAAAACTTTCATATTGCACTTTTTTTGTAACTCACATCATTTATATGATGATCTAAATCATATGAGGCATATTCTCTGTAGAGGATTTTGGAGCAAGCTCTCTGGAAGCAAATGGATTAGCCTCTTGCTGCTCAGGATTGAATGAGTTAAAAGGTGGATGACAACAACTGAACTGTAATCATGTCTGCAAACATAACCTTATACTAATTAATAATTTACAAGCTACAAGCTTTTGCAATTAAAGTAATTCAGCTATTTGCATGAAATAAATAAAATTAAGCAATATAAATATTCACACAGCTATAAACTTGGACAAAGAAATACCAAATGAATGGATTTTAACAGGCAGATGTGATAAATAAGAACTGCATCTAACAATATATATGGTCCTAACACTACCTGTAGTAAAAGAGTTTATGGATTTCTAGCTGCCTCTGACTTGTAGATCTAATCTACAGTTGGTCAGTTTTACAAACAGATCCAGGCTTTAGCTTTGTCCGCAAAGCTGCATTCCACTGTGTGCCTTCAAAGGAAATGAAAAATGGTACTTAGTTGCTCGATGTCTGTTTAGAAGAGCCCATGATTCTTTATTTCCTGTTTGGCTTTTATTTTGAATATAAATTTCCTGTATTCAAAGACACACAACTTTGGAGAAGCTACAGTCCAAATAAGATAATGCAGCATTTGATGGGGCATACATTTTTAGAACACAAAGCTTTAGACATCATAAATTTGTGCAGAGCTGAAAAGCTAGTTTAATTTTTCATTAATTCTGCATTTTCACTGAAAGCAATGACATATTCTGCACAGGTCAAACTTTACATGCTAAATATTTTATGCACTGAAAAATTTACTGAAAGCTACAACCACATTTTTGGGGAAAAAAAAGTTAAGTCCGGTTCAACTTAAATAAAGTTCTTCTGTATGTTTTGCTTCTGAAAGACAATTGTAAGCTCTGCACAATCTGTCACACTTCCCCTCTTAGATCAAACAAGTTGTTATGATCCCCAACAGAAAACAAGTTTAGGTATTATAGATAGATTGTAAGTGACGTTATCCAGTCCAATACTGACAGATCATTTGCATATGTTTTACTGGCAGCCCTCCATTGATGGATTACAGTATTGTGGCACTATGATCTAAAACTTCATCTAAGAAGCTTTCCATCTTGCCCACTGGCTCTAAAATACCACTTCAAGGGATTATGATCTATACTCACTAGGAATTTTCTATGTAGGTAGGGTTGAAAATTTTGAAGACTGCTAACTATTTCCAGACATTCTTTTTTCTGTAGCTGCATATAATTTTTCCTTGGCTGAAGTCTGTGAGTAAATTATAATTCTAAATATTCTTTCTACATTTGAAAAAAAATGTGCTTAAGTATAGATCCAAAGTACATGCTTTAAAGCATCCACCTTCCACCTACATAATCCATTGTTGTCTACAGTCAGGGCTAGTAAGTACAATGAGGCCAGTCAAGGGTCCCTTGCATTTCTGGAAAACCTGTTCATTTATTAGTGCTCAAATAATTTTAGGATTGAAATGGTACTATACTGATGGACAAACTTTCTGTAATACCACAGTATCCTCCAAGAAATGCCCTTACTTGCTTTTTTGGTAAGAGAAGTAGACCACACTTGTATCACTTCCACTTTTGAAGGCTTTGGCTGAATTTTGCCACCACCCACATGATGACCAAGCTAAGTTACTTACACCATTTCTACATGAAAGATGTTTGCCTCAATAGCCAACTTATCTGTTTTTAATTTGCTCATCAATCCTCTGACATATTGCACATGTTCCTGCTATAACTGCCTACAAATTACATTATCCTTTATTAAAGCTAGAGCACATTCACTACCTCCTGCTAGAATACAATATGCCTGTCTCTGGAAAGTTACTGGGGCAGTTCTCAATCTAAATGGCATCTTGCTGAATTCATACAAACTAAACAGAGTAACAAATGTTCAGTTCTCAGCTGTTCTGAGTGTCTAGGATCTCAACCAGTTGTCCACTGTCAAGTTTAATAGTGGTCAAATACTTAGACCCATCTATCTGTTCTAAATAAATCTGTCCTGAACATTCAGTATGTATCTACTTGTGTGTGACTACTTTCCTTCAGTCTATCCAAAACCTAGTACTGCCATCTTATTTTTATTCATCACAGACACCACTGGTGAGATCCAAGAGCTTTTGTATTCCAGGATTACCCAAAGACTCAATACCTCTACCAGTTCCTCCCACATGATATGATTGATTAGCACAGAAACCCTATAATGAGCTAGTCTGTTTGGCCAATAGGTCCTTGTGTCCATGTGGTGCTTTTCAAGTTAGTTAAGCACTGGTTAGTAATGCACATATCTCTAAATTCACTTTGCAGTGCTCATATTTCCTGCATCTGTGTAGGTCAGAGCTATAGTAAAAGTACTGCCTCATCCACTGAGGCATCAGGTCTAGCCTCACTGAGGAGCTATATCACAGATCCCCCTCTGATTTCCTATGCAACCCATTGCATATGCCAGGAACTAGAATCTGTCATGGGAAGGAAGGCTTCATCATATTGATGTGACAGAGTGAGTGTTTTTGCCTCCTGTTTGGCAACTCCACCACATAATTAACATAACTTACCTTCCTCATAACTTTGAAGGTACCCCATTTGATACTGCCTGCAGCTTATTCCGTTAAACTAGAATAATTAGTTACCTTTTTTCTGACTGGATACTTGGGCTGCTATTGTCCAGACATTTTGCTGTGCTTTTGCAAAATGCTCTTGTACCTACCCCATGAGCTACCTAAGCTTAGTCCTGAAATTCAGAATGCAACTCCACAGAAACCCCTTGTAGAAGCCTTATTCACTCTCTCCCTCATCATAAATTAGGATTAAGGACCTTTTCATCATGTGCCCATGAAGTAGCTCAAATGACACAAGAAAACTGGATTCTTGTGGTACCACTCTATATATACTCAGAAATAAGAATCATTCATGTTTAAATTGATATGCAAATGCTTTCAACATGGTCTTATGAATAATGTTAACATTCTTCACTTAGTAATTTGCTTGTGGATGGTAGAAGTTCTTAACTACTTTGTACCACAGTGCTTCCACAAACAAGTCAGCAGGTCCAACTTGAACTTACCGTCTCTCTCCACCATACAGGGAAAAAAATCACCCAGCTGAAAATTTCTAACATAGGATGTGCCACTTTTTCCTGCCTCACTAAAGACAAACCACCACTTCAGAGTACCTAGTAACATAATCTATCACCACCAAGGTCCAGCTCTGACTTTGGTGCTGACTCACATCTTTTACAATACCTAGCAAATGAAATATTTGCGTAAGACATTTTTTTCATATGCTTTATGCCCAAATAGCCTTTAAAAAGCATACCATGGAATATGGTCATAAGTGCTTGATGATAGGCCCTTGGGACTACCAGTTATTTAAGCTCTCCCTCTAGCCCTCTTTCATGAGTCTATTCTCAACACAATAGCCTCTTGTCCCAATATGCATACTCCTCTCATCTTGAGAAGTATGAGTATCCCTGGCTACCTCCATCAAGTTCCTTAAAATGGAATCTTAAAACTGTGCCTACCATATTTCTCTCTCATTGTGATTTTCCCAAGTCTCCAGTCCAGTGGAAGTCTTGTATGTTTTGACTACTAACTGTCAGCTTCAGGCTTACTGTTACTAACTATTTCTTCCCTGAACTTGTCTCTTCATGTAATAAAGTACCTTTGGATGGCTGTTGCTCAGATTCAAAAAAACTACTGCTACCTAGCCCTTCCCTTGAAGTAGCCACATACAGCCATTGTTTGAGTGGAGACAGCCTAGGTCTCCCCTGCTGCCTTTTCCAAGTGATTATCTCCATACCTGGCTGCATGTAATTGCAAATGTACAAGGTACTATATCATAAAATGCTCTGCCTATTTGGACATCAACCAGGATATCATCAGTCACTACCACCTGCTTATTTCCTCTGTGACCCCAGGCTAGTGGCACCCGAAAAGGTCTCCCTTCCATGACCTAAACTGTAGTGGCCTGTCTGTGTAAGCAATGTTCTGATCTAACAACTACAGGATTAACAATATTTATGTCTGATACATTATCCCTCTTGGCAATGGTGTCTTTACTCTCTACCTGTATACAATTTCCAGATAACCAATCACTACTATGGTGTTGCTTTTGCTATCTCTTTCATGCAGCTTTTGCTCCCCATCCTGTCACTGTGGACATCAAAACTATGCACTTGGTTACTTTAAAAATGGTGAACACCACAGTCCTGCCACATATTGGTACCAGTGGTTTCTGTTTTGAATTTGGAACAGGCTGTTAAATTTGACAATATTACCAGAGGTTCCTTTATACCCATGTATAGTGATGACTACCCCCTTTTTGTGCGGTTATAGCTTGGTAGTTAGATAAACTTTACTTCACAGTGTAAACTTACCAATCTTTTAACTATGATCTTAAAGTACTGAATATGATCTCATCATAAGGTCTCCTAACATTTTAAAAGAAGCAACGTGAAATCTCCTCATCTACTTAGGAGCTTATTTTTAAATTAAATCTCTAACACTGTCTTCTGTATTTTTTTTGTTCCTAAACTATTTTGTAAGCTCCACAAATAAGCTTAAAACATAAAAAGAGCATTTTTAACATTCAGTTAGTCCAAATGATGAGATTCAGATATTTTGGCAATGCATACATTACCTTGCCCATGAGCAGAGAAGTTAAAATACTTACTACTGCCCCTGATCAATTTGTTGCTGATTGCACACATATTCAAATGACCAAATAAAACTATAAAAGCTGTTTACTTCTTTTTATTAAGAAAATAATTTGGTACTGACCTTAGTATCAAGGGCTGGGTTTTTCACTCCTGCTATTGATGTGTGTTTGGTGAAGGGTGATGAGCTCTCCTTCATGCAGTCACTCTTTCTGCCTGTCCTGTATCATGGCCAACTAATGCTGATGCCTCTTAACTCCCTCTGCTGCTTCAGCCCCTGACTGTTTTCACTCCCTTTGTGCATCAAATTGTTTTAGTCACTCAGCTGTTTAACCCCCACCCCTGGCCAGGTGTTTCATCTACAGGGTTTGGATTGTTTTATAGCATGCTGTTCACTCATTACTATTACCAGGCTATCTACAGGTTTAGTGCACTGAATCTTAGCTGCACCAAAAGTGGCTATATATCATCCTTGGTCATGGTGGTATATTGGAGTCCTTTCAATTTATAAGTTGGGAGGGTGGCTCAATGGCTAAGATGTTTGCCTTACAAACACAAGGTGCAGGGTTTGAGTTTCACAGGGGATAATTGGCTAGGTTTAAATGGCTCGCAAGAGCAGTTAGCTTAGTACTAAACAATGAACCTATATTTTATTTTATTTAGTTTACTGCAGTAGTGTACTGATCAGTAGTGGCCATTTGAAGGCACTGCCAAGTTGAGATAAAAAACACAAGTACAACTTTTATAATAGTAAATACACAGTAACATAACAAAGGAATAAACTATTTAACAAATATGTACAGGCACTTTTAAAAGTGATATTTACAAAATGTACAGCTTTTGGAAAGGTAATTAAACGTGATCACATAAGGTAACAGAAAGCAAGCACTAAGAAATGTTTGATTATATGCGGGGTGTATTAAGGACAGGAACAAAGAAGGGGAACATGGGTATTAGTGAAGAAAGGTGTTGAGTTAAAAAGAGGGTTTTAGGTGATCTGTATGTTGTGAGGGCAGGAGCACTTGGCTTGACTTTGGAGTTCAGATACAAGCTCCCTTCTGAGGTTGTTTAATTTGGAGTATTTTCTTAGAGACTGACAGAGATTTATCATCAAAAGTGAGCATGTGTGGAGCTAATGTGTTTGGTGGATTGTAAAGTGGATCTTGACATGAAGGGAGAGAGTGGGCAGATTGTGATAAAATTTGTCCTACAACTTATATAACCTTTTTCATTATATTTGGGGTAGACAGAGGCAGAGGGCTGAAGATGTAACAGTTAAAGAACTGTGTGTCAAGAAAAAGTTATTACCTTGTTTAACTGAGAGACATTTGCTCTTTTAACTATCAGGCAATGGAGTTGTTGCTGTTAGTGTGTGGTGGAATTTTGTTTGGTTGTTAAAGAAATTATGGGAAGGACATATTTGAGCTGAGCTCGTAGGACACATTTGCCAGTGGCAGACCTGGATATGGCTGAGAGAAAAGGTGAGATCTTTTTGGCCTAGAAGAGTAGTGAAGTTATTTTGGATTTTTTTTCCAATTTGAGTGTGGTAGTTGAGAGACTGGTTTTGCCAGAGGCCTAGGTATTTAAAGGAGTCTGTGGTTTCAGTTATAGAGTTATTTAGTTCTAAGATAAGTTGCTTTGAGAAGTTGGGCAGTCTATGGAGGTCTAAAAAGCATACTTTTGGTGATGCTTAAAATAAGATTATGTAAAGTTAAATATTTTTGTAGTTGATGAAGGTCAGTTTGGAGATGGGATTGGATTACATAGTGGGAGCAACTAGAGCTACGCAGGACAATATCATCAATGTAGACGAGTACAGGAAGGTGAGAAGACTATAGGGCAGATTTTTAATTAAAATGGAAAATAGAAGGGAAGAGATAATGGCACCCTGAAGGACAATTTTTCCAGATTGGCAATTTCTGAGAAGACTTATCTATTTTGACTGCAAAGTATCTATTTTTTAAGAGGTTCCTGAACCAGAGTAGGGAGTCATTGCTGAATCTAGTGTTTTTATAAAGGAAGTGATTTGAAGAGGGTGGTCTGTATAGTCAAACACTCTTTTTAGGACAATGAAGAGGGCTTTCATGATGTTACCCTTGTTTGTGTTAAATAAGATTTCAACAGTGACTGACTAGATGGCTGTCAAAGTATGCCTGCCAACCTGGAAGTCATGTTGTTTGTATGAGAGGAGATGATATTGTTGGATGTATTGGGAAACTTGTATGTAAATCAACTTTACCAAGCATCTTCACCAAAATTGGGAAGATGGAGATGGGTCAAAAGTGTGAACAGTTGCTCTGGTTAGTTTGGTTAGTGAGAGGTTTGAAGATTTATTTTTTTATTTTTATTTTTATTTTATTTTACATTTGTTAACCGGGCTAGTCTAACTGGATATATTTTCATTTTCAGTAGAGGCCCGGGGAGAAAAGTTCCAGTGAAACAAAAATAAAAATTTAAACATTTAAAAATTAAAAATTTAAAAATTTAAAAAATTAAAAATCATTTGAAAATTAAAAAAAATTAAAAAAATTAAAAATAATGAAAAAACAGTAAAAAATTAAAAATCAGTATTAATACGTAATAAATGAATGGATTTCAATAGAAGATTACTCAAAAAGCAGGAAGTAATTAGAATACAATAAATTACAGCAGTATTACTAGAGTAATGTAGGCATTTACAATAGTAGAGGTGACAATATGTATAGGATAATTCAATATGCATTGAGATACATGTAGACTATCAGCATATTAACAGGATAGAGATTTTCAGAGCATTAAACAGGATAGATTACATCAGTATGTTGAATTCTGTAAACCAGTTACAGTCCTACTGCAAAGAATGTGGAATAGGTAGGGGTTCAAGAGAAGAAATATTTGTAGTGAAGGAGAAGGTTAATCAGGGTTGCTACAGGGGCATAGCCAGTTTGATTTGAGGTGTCTTTTGAGGTTTTGTTTAAAGAGAGGCAGTGAAGAAATTAAAGTTAGGTCATTAGGTAGTAAGTTCCAGTTTTTTCCCACAGAGTTGGAAAACAGTGAAACTCCAGCCATGTTGTAAGACTTGCTTATGCTAGCAAGAAGTTTGCTGGAAGAGCTAAGAGAATTGAGATTTTTGTATGGGATTATGAGATTGGAAAGTATAGGGGTGCTGTTAGGTTTATAAAATATCTTGTGGGCAATGGTGAGTTGGGAGAGTTTCAATTGGTTTTGAAATTCAAACCAGCCTAGCTGCGTTAGATTCAGACAATGGTGAGTTCTAAAAGGATTTCCGGAGGCAAATCTGGCAATGTTATTATAGGAATTAGCTAGTTTGATGAGATTATTTTTCTTTAGATTAGTATATATTGGTGAGTCATACAGAAGAGTTGAAATTAAATGGGAGTGTGCAATCTTAGTTCTGGCTATTGGTGTTAGGAAAGGTTTAATTCTATATAAGGAGCCTATTTTTCTATTGACAGTTTTGATGGTGTTATTTATGTGGCTGTCAAATGTAAGGTTATTGTCAATAGTAATTCCTAGCAATTTAGTGGTAGAATCGGGAAATATACTTGTGCCATTATTGGAGATGACAGAGAATTCTATGGGGGAGGATTTGCTGGTGGGTGTGAAGAGAAGGAGTTTAGTTTTTTTGGCATTGAGCAGGAGGCAACGTTTAATGAACCATGTTTCAACTATGTTGAAAACATTCTGAGTAAGAGAATGTAGATCATTTGGGGAGTTTGCTGAGCATATTAGTGTAGAATCATCTGCATATTGAATGCAGGTGGCTTGTGGAATGGCCACATGAAGGTCGTTGATAAACAGTGAGAAAAGAAGTGGACCTAGAATAGAGCCCTGAGGGACACCGAGTGTGACAGGTAGAAGGGATGATATATTATTTTCCCAAAGAACTGCCTGTTGCCTATTGGTAAGATAAGACTTGAACCATTGAATTGCCAGGCAGTCAAGGGAAAGGGATTCAAGAATGTTGATAAGAAGGGTATGGTTTACCATGTCAAATGCTTTTGACAGGTCAATAAAGAGTGCAGAAGAGAGGTTGTTGTTATTACAATTTCTATTAATGGCATCTGTAAATGATAATAGGGCAGTTGTGGTGCTATGGGATGGCCTAAAGCCATGCTGACAGTTTGCTATGATGTTGTGTTGAGATAAATGGTTTAAAAGTTGTTGGTGAATGCATTTTTCCATAATCTTTGCTAGGGGTGATAATAGAGCTATTGGCCGGTAGTTGGAATAATCATTAGAGGTACCCCCTTTGTGTAGGGGGATAATATGGGAGATTTTCCAGATGTCTGGAACTATTCCTTCTTTAATGGTTCTATTTATGAGGATGGAAATGGGATAAGAAATTACTTTGGCTGCTTTTTGCAGGTATTCTGATGGTAGTTGGTCAGCAGAAGGAGTACAAGGTTTAAGTTTTGGATGTATTTATAGATGAGAGTGGTTGAGATGGGTTTCAGATGGAATGTTGGAAGAGTGCCAGGTATGGTGGAAGAGAAGCTTGAGTTGTCAGGGACTAGTTGACTGGCTAGTGATTGTATGGTCTCTGTGAAGAAGGTATTGAAGGTATTGGCAGTTTGGTGGGGGTGTTTTCTTGGCCTGGGATGGGGTAGGTGTCGTGAGTGGCCTGGGTTTAGGAGTTTATTTAAACTAGACCAGAACATTTGGGGATTGTTTTGGTGATTTTGCTGTAACTTATAGTAGTAGTTCTTTTTGTCTGTAAGTATTGCCTTTTTAATAATATTTCTTAAATGCTTAAATGTTTGTTCATTTGAGATAGTTTTGTTAGCTCTCCATTTAGCCCAAGCCTTGTTCCTAAGTAACATTTTTTGTCTGGTTTCTTTAGAAAGCCAGGGGGCAGGCTTGGACTTCATTCTAATGGACCGTTTGGGTGCATGCTTATCTAGGATCGATAAGAATTTAAAGTTTAGGTATTTAACAGCTTCTTCAAGTGGTAGTGTTTTTAAAGGGTTCCAGTCACAGGCTCTAAGTTCATCTTGGAAAAGTACTGGGTTAAAGTTTTTGTTGGAACATGCAATCCTACATGTTGGGGGGTTAGAGATATAATTTTTTGCTTTAGAATGTAGGTCAATGAATGATCGCTTACATCGTCTGGCAGAGTTCCTATGTTGTAAGCTTGATTCTGTTTATTTATAAGTACCCAGTCTAAGGTGCTCTCTTTCTTATTTGGTTTATTGATTCTAGTTGTGGAAGTGATAGTTTGACTAAAGCCGTGAAGGTTGATATGGGAGGTAGGATTAGCAGTGTTAATAGTTTTCCAGTCAGTATTAAAATCACCAAGTATTATTGTTTCTTGAGGGTAGGTTGAGGACATCCAGCTTAGAATATCCTCTATAGTATTGATATTATTACCAGGTGGTAGGTAGATACAAATGATATATAACGATTTGTTTTGGTTAATTTGAAATCTGGTAATAAGGACTTCTGCCTTATGCTGAGGTGGGTTGTATGGTAAAGTGGAGATTTGAAGTCCATCTTTGAATAGGACTGCTACTACCCCACCCTTGCTTTTTATTCGGTCTTGTCTTAATATATTATATCCTTGAGGAATTACTTCATTGTCTTTAGTGTCTGGTTTTAACCAAGTTTCTGTCAGGCAGAAGATGTCAAAGCCGTGAATATCTAGAAGGGCGTGGAGATGGGCTACTTTGTTTTTAATACTGCGGATATTTAGGTGTCCTATTAGGAAAGAGTTTGGTAGTTTAGGGTGGGTTATTAGGGTAGCAGGATAAGTAGGGCCAGGGTTAGGGTGGATGTCACCGTCTTTTAAGGAGGGATTGCTTAGTTTGATTGTAGAAGTATTTGTAAAGTTGGTTAGATATATTACTTTCTTTACTGTGGGTTTATTATATTTAATGTGGGAGTATCTATGGTATTTAGGTAGTAGATAGGTGGGAACAAAAGTGATGTTAGTTTGAGTGTTATGGAGTATGGAAGTATGTATAGCTGATTGTTTTGGGGAATAGTGGAAATGGAAAGAGTACAGTTTTTCAAAGGAGGTGATGAGGTAGGTGGAGGTGAGAGCAATTGAAATTAAAGCTAAGAGTATTGGTTTGGTCATTTTATTTATTACTACTAAAGGTGACTTGAAGAGATATGTAAGGAGGTTTTAGGAGTTAAGTCTAAAATTGAAATAGGTGGTAATTGGAAAAGAAGAGTGTAAAGAGAGGGAATTGATACTTGTTTGCTAGAAGGAAAGGGATATGGTAAAATACTCTAAATATTGGGTTATAGTTTCTGGTAGGAAGAAAATAATGTAGGGGTGTGGTAATTTCCTGACAGGAAGGAGCAAGGGATTAGTTGACTGGGAGAGAGGGTGTGGTTTATGAAGTATAAGTTTAGGACCACTGGGGATGGGTGGGAATTGGGGGTAGGGTATGGGGAGCAGAGTGAGCCCGTAGAGCGAACAGAGCGGGTCACAGCTGAGAGAGGCTGGGGGGCAATCAGTTATACAGTGAGACTGTGTTTTACAAGCTTTGAGTAGGTAAGAGGCACTTTCTTTATCTACTTAACATAAGACATAAGAGGTTGAGAGTTTAGTTTAGTTGTGTAGGGGAAGAGGGACAAAATAAAGAGTTCTATAGCAGGAAAAGTAGGTTATGTAGAGAGTCAATTGAGTAGTTCTTTAACTGGGGTAGTAAGTGATAATAGAACAAGTTGTCAGGTTTATTTATATTAAGGCTAGCAAGGTTAAAGTTTCTTTTACAGTCCTTCAAGGGGTGGGGGTAGTTACCTGTAGTAAGAGTACAAACAGGGGTAACTGTGAGAGGCTAGTACATAGGGCTAGAGGAGTTTGGCTGGCAGTAAGAAACAGCTTTGCAAGCCCTGAGTTCTGCTGCCTCTAGTGGAATATATTGGAAATTACATGAGATTAGCAATTAAAGGAGGTAAAGGGAGGAAAAAAGTGGTATATTAATAGCTTAATAGAAGCCTAAGGGGTAGATCCACAGGTGTGCTGGCCCTTACAAATAGTACAACTTAAAAGCACTCACAATTTAAATACCTAAAATAACTGTAGGTTGTCACCTACACTGTGAGGCAGAGCAAGGAGAGACTAGGTACTTCACGTAGGGTTTTCCAGTTGGATGTTCCCTCCTGTTCAGATGGGATTCCTTTGCCTTGCTAGGTTGCTGAAAAAGGGGCAGCCTGAACTCAAGCACAACACTGAAAAGACTGTGAGGCAGAGCAAGGAGAGACTAGGTACTTCACGTAGGGTTTTCCAGTTGGATGTTCCCTCCTGTTCAGATGGGATTCCTTTGCCTTGCTAGGTTGTTGAAAAAGGGGCAGCCTGAACTCAAGCACAACACTGAAAAGCTAAAATAACTGTAGGTTGTCACCTACACTGTGAGGCAGAGCAAGGAGAGACTAGGTACTTCACGTAGGGTTTTCCAGTTGGATGTTCCCTCCTGTTCAGATGGGATTCCTTTGCCTTGCTAGGTTGCTGAAAAAGGGGCAGCCTGAACTCAAGCACAACACTGAAAAGATTGTGAGGCAGAGCAAGGAGAGACTAGGTACTTCACGTAGGGTTTTCCAGTTGGATGTTCCCTCCTGTTCAGATGGGATTCCTTTGCCTTGCTAGGTTGCTGAAAAAGGGGCAGCCTGAACTCAAGCACAACACGATGGCTGTTTTCTAGATGGAAGGCATTATGTTAGTGGTAATGTGCAAGATTTAAATCTGGGTGAGAAGGCGGATTATGTGCTCCCTGCATTGACAGATGAACCAGGTGAAGAGACTGTCAGAACCAGGTGAACTATCTGTTTAGATGTTGAGTAGTTCTTCAGTGTCTTTGTGTCTGATTTTTTGATGTAGAAGGGGAATGAAGGGTGGTTGGAGGAGAACGGGGTTTGACAAGGATGGGGACAGAGGGAGTGAAGTGGGGGCAGATAATTGACTTAATTTAAGAAGTCGTTAGAGGATACACTGTTATTTCCCCATTGTATCATGAAGGAGGGGTTGTAGTTTGTATGTATGCAGGAGCCTGTGATTAGATGAACCTCTTTCCAGAACTGTTTTGGGATCAAATTAGATGAGCTTGTTTTTTTTTGTTTTTTTTGAGCAGGGAAGTTTAGTGCCTTCTAATGGATTGTTCAGCAAGATTCTGAGGGTAGGGAATGTGGTGTGATTAATGTTGGAGGTGTCAACTTTCCACTTATGTCAGACTTCATCTCTGATCTTTAGTATGTGTTTTAAGCTCTTTGGAAAGCCAGTTTGGGATTTGCAATTTAACTAGTCTTTTTATTTCTGGGAAGAACAAGTATTGCATTTTTTAGTCATCTATGATAGAGCTCATTATTGCCTGTTTCACAACAATTCTGTTTAAAAAAAATAAACAACTTGCAAAGTATACCACTATATATTTTCCTTGTGGCTACAAGGTTACACACATTTTTTGGCAGAGCTCAGTCCTTCTGCATCACAGAGCCTGGCAGAAAGTTATTGAGTTGGAGGTATGTATCTCTTCCAGGGATATTGGCTATGATGCTCAGGATGGAATTATGTCTTAAATTATTTGGCTCATTGTAAATATCACCTTTATGAATAGGGACAAAAAGTCTTTCCACAGTCAAAGTATAGAATTTTCTGCAATGATTTGGCTGATGCCATGCTCAACAGATGTGTGAGCAATATGAATACCACTTGGAAAATTTAATGGAGATACCATATAAATGAGAAGAGCCAGTAGCATTACATTTCATGGTTTTCTTAATGCAAACTGAGAGAGTTTTTATATGATAAATTGTTCATATGTTCGTGGATGTGTACTAGGCTAACAACTACAAGGGCCTTTTTAAGCGTAGCCATGCACCCCAAGTATCTGCCAAGCTGTGGTACCCTTAATAAGTGTTAGCAGGGGCTTGGGAGATTAAACATTTACAAGCAGGGCCCTGAGAGATGAACCATTTACAGGTTGCCTGTGTCCATTAGAGACTTAGCTGCCAAACCAGGGATCAATTTTGTGTTCCCCATCCAATTGTCCAAGTTACACTGGAATTGGGTTAGGGAGGATATCTGCTTCACATGGATGGGAAGCCTGTTCCAGAGAAGGAGTAGTCTCTGGGATACATACCTGTCTCTCCAGCAGGTCCTATTTACATCACAGGCAAAGTTGGAGTTAAATTTGTCAGCCAGTAGTTTTTCTATAACTTCTGGCTCAGTATAGGTGGCTCCATTAAAAGTAAGCCCCACATACAATTCTGTATTACCTTTGAGCTTATGGATATAGCTAAAGAATGCCTTGTGACTCCTTGGCCTGGGAGGCCAAATTTACCTCAAATATGTATTTGCTAGACTTTATTTGTTCTCGGAGTTGTTTGTTTAGTTTCAGACTGCTTTTATCCTGCTGGGTGCTACACCTCCTAATTTTTGCTATGATTTTCTTCCTTCTGTTATATAGTCTACTGATGTTGTGATTCCACCAGGGTGGCTTGTTTTTTGAGTTAGTTTTGTACTTCTTCCAGGTGGGTACAGCTGCCTCTATGCAGCTATTAATATGCATGTGTAGGGTTTCTGTGAACAGTTCTGCATAGGCAACAGTGTTCTCAGGGTTTATGGATGCTTAACGTTTTGCCAGTTTATGACTTAATAGTAAGAAGTTAGTCTTAGAGTAGTTCCCAAACATTCCAGGGTTAACTGGGGAGACAATTTTGTGGTCTGACCTCACCAGAGGAAATATTACGCTAGAGGGTGTGTAGCACTCTTAAATATTAGTAAGGATCAGATCCAGTATGTTTGCACAGGTTCACTATAGAATCCTGAAATACTGAAATCCTGAATTTCAGTATTTAGAAATTCTATAATTGAAACCTTTAAATACCGAAACACGATAACTGCGAAATTGAAAACCGCTAACCTACAGCGCAAATACACCACACACATACACACAATCTCCCCTCACAATTAAACAAACAATCCTACACTACAGACAAGCAGGGGGGAAGCCCCCTTGCAACCCCCATGTGGCTGCCCCCCCACTTATATATACTAACTCCAAGATCGCACAATCACACACAGAAAAGTAACTCACACACACACATTTCACAGCCCCTTGCACACACACATTACAGCCAAAACACACACTAACATACACTAAAGCCCCTAACCAACACAATCATATGTACTTACCTACACTTACACCTATGCATTCACACACCGCAATACCAGAAGCTCCGAACTTCAGTATTTTGAATTTCGCACTTCTGGTGTTTTGAAATTTCAAGGCTTCCGTATTATAATTTTGAAATACTGAAAGTCGGGGTTTCAGTATTTCAAAATTATAAAGGGATCCCGTTTGCACCTCTGGTTGGTGTATTGACAATCTGCTCCTGGGAGATTGTGTTTACCAAATCCAGGAATGTCTGTGCCTGCCCATGTCATATACAATTCCCAGTTAATAGTGGGGTAAAATTGCCCATGAATGAGGAACTGGGTTGGATGGTGTGTGTTTCCAATAAGTTTAAATACATGTTATCAGTTTCTTGGGTCTTAGACGGGGACTATAGCTTGCAAGGAAATGGAATGGGAATTTGTCTACGGTGAATTGGACATTGAGAAGCTTACATACATTGTCCTGTTTGACCAGCTTTGAGGTATATTTATTTTTGATACAAACTGAGACACCTGCACCTTTAGTCCCTGTCTGTGTAGTAGCTGGTCTAAATGTAAGGAAGGCATTATAGCCTTGCTTTGTGCTTTCTGCGGATTTAAACCATGCCTCAGTGCTCACACAGTCTTCAACATTCTCTAGGGTGATTAGAGTTTGTAGGGAGTGAAGTTGTTTTTTTAGACTCCTAGCACTGAGCAGTGACACCTTTAGAGACTCTTGATTTTGATTTGCTATGTCAGAAGTACTTTCAGTTTGGCATTGCCTGAAAAAGGCACTATGGGGGAGGACAATGTTTTAGCTAATATTCAAAAGTCTAGAGGGGAGAGGCGCAGACCATCCCTGGCAAAGCAACATGGTCTCTTGACCATCTCCTTCCATGCTGACAAATATTGCACCCTTTTAGAATGACACCAGAAACTAACCCAAATATTAAAGCCAGTCATCTGTTCATATTGTGACTTAATCCTTGGAGCAGGTAAAATTCTGCTGAGTGTTAGGCTCATATCAGTCTTGGACACATATTCCAAGAGCTCCATGATGTCTCTCTCTTCATATATTTTAGGAAGGTACATCTCATGTCATCTACACCCACATGGACTATGACTAAGTCATACTGGTACTTGTGGTCCAATGACCTGAGTGTGTGTGTGTAATGTGGTGGATCCTTGCCCCTGAAAAGCAACTGACCATGACTTCCTCCTTTGTGACTTTGTATTCCGGCTGTATGGAATACAGTGGGATGGCCAATAAATTTTAATAGCTGAAGGAGAGTGATTTCACAAAAATTATAATTTTATGCTTACTCACAATAGCCAATGAAAAAGGAGAGGGAAGGTAACGTTATCAAATTAACATAAGAGGAGGGAACTTGAAAGACAGTTGAGTTTAAAAACACTATAGCACCAGGGTGGGAAAAAAATAATTTCTGTGTGACTAACAAGAGACACAGCTGTTTTTCTAGTTTAAATATGCAATTAAAGGCATAATGCAAATAAAACACCGTGTAAAGAAAATAAACCACAATATATAAAATAGAAGAAGGCAATGCCACATTACAAAATACAAGAAAGCAAAACAAGCTAACTTTTTTTTTTTGGTTTGATTTATGAAGTATTTTCAGCTGAGGTATGCTATTAGAATGGTTAGAAGGTTCATTTGGTACTGCATTTTCAAAGGCATGTTTTATAGTGTTCCATTACCAAAGGCAGATAACTTGGAGTCTAAAGAGTTGCTGTTGTTTGTCTTTTCCCAGTTAGAGGTCGCCACAGCGGAACACCGGTCCATGAATGATTGGCAGTAGATTTTTTTATGGTGCCGAGCTGCCAGCCCGACGCCCAACCTTCATTGAAGGCACGCCCATTCACCCATGAATTTCAGAGGTCATTCGACCATGGGGAGGACATGCAGACTCCACACAGAAGGCACTCCAGCCATGAATCGAACAGGAGAACCTCTTGCTGGGAGGCAACAACGCTACCACTGTACCACCGCGGCTTTAGTGTGATGACTGTTTCCTTTCCTTTGACAGAGGAGCTTGTTGGCCACATTCAGATACTTTTGTGTGAATTATGGGTTTTCTGTTGATAAGTATATTTATATATTGTGTGTTTTTCAGTTGTAAAAAAAATACTGAATTTCCTGCACTGGTCTAAGGATGACTGAGATCTGTCAGCTAGATATTTTGGCATGATTTGTCACTGGTTAGCATTACAGATTTTAGTTTGGGGGAGGTCATCTATAACTGAGGGGTCTGTGTAACTAGTACAATTTTAATATGATCAGTGAGTTAAGTATTGCTTGTATGATATTGGTCAAAAAATCAGTTGCTTTATCTTTCTTGTCAGATTTATTTATTTGACATTTGTTGGCCGGGTTAGTCCAGCTGGGCCGGAGCCCTTTTTCAGTGGAGAACCAGGGAGAAAAGCTCCACAAATATATCTAATTAACTAATTAAGTTCATACACATATTGCAGATATGGTGTCCTCTGAAGTCACCATGGACGGAATTTAGAAAATAATTTTGACCATGCCAACAGATAATTTCTATAAAACTGAGTTTGTATTTGTATTTGTATTTGCATTGTACAGCTTGTGATGTTTAATGCAACATTTCTAGTGTTTTCTCTGTGTAGTGTGTTTGTGTGTGTGTGTGTGTGTGTGTGTGTGTGTGTGTGTGTGTGTGTGTGTGTGTGTGTGTTTGTGCTTGTCTGTGTTTGTGGCTGGAGGGTTATTTGTGTGTGTGTGTGTGTGTGTGTGTGTGTGTGTGTGTGTGTGTGTGTGTGTGTGTGTGTGTGTGTGTTTGTGCTTGTCTGTGTTTGTGGCTGGAGGGTTGTGTGTGTGTGTGTGTGTGTGTGTGTGTGTGTGTGTGTGTGTGTGTGTGTGCGCTTGTCTGTGTTTGTGGCTGGAGGGTTATTTGTGTGTGTGTGTGTGTGTGTGTGTGTGTGTGTGTGTGTGTGTGTGTGTGTGTGTGTGTGTGTGTGTGTCTGGTTGGGGGGTTGTTTGTAGTAAAACTGAGTTCACACACACACTAGTACTGTAATATTTTTTTTTAAATATTAGAACAAAAAAAAATGAAGTTGTGAGGTCTGTGATTGTAAAAAAAGGACTGCCTTTGTTTCCCATGGAAATTTAATACTGTACCTGGGTAGGTATGCTATACTGCTTTTATGACAAATATTCACAGTTTCTTCCATGTAGGCAGTGAAACATGATCATACAAAACCGAAGCAGGAACTGTTACACCTTGTATAAAAGGAAATATTTCTGATTTTAATTTATTAGTAAAAAGAAAATACTTTTTTGTTATTCAGAAATACATATGTACCTAAAAGAATAATAAAATTGTTGGAACCACAATTACTGGTTTTTGCAGTTGCAAGGTAGTTAAAACTACAGCTTAGCTACTCAACTCAATAACACTTTCAGATTATCTTTCATCCCTTATGTTACCAAAAATTATCACATTATAATAGGTTTTCATAACAGAAGGAAATGCTTCTAACAGCACCTAATTAACTTGTGTGAATGATAGCCTGCAGAATATGATAGCCATACACAGCAACAGAAAGCAGTTTTCCCTTATGTATTTGTCTTACATCAATACTGCATGCATGATGAAATTATTGCCCTTCCTGGGTAGTGTCACAAAATACTGAATACTGCTACAATGTACCTGTCTGTTTCATAGACGTGCATGTAAAGTGCTGAGCCCTGATATTTGTGAAGGATGGCAGTCTGCTTGTTGATATGATTGGCTTTCCTGTGAGAATAAAGTTATTCTTAAAGTGTAGTTATAAAAACAAGCACAATCCCAGTTCAACCATCAATTAATATAGAGTTCCTGTCCCATCTTAACTCAGGCATAGTAATGCCAATTGATTAAGGAATCATGCTCCTGGCAAAATTCTGCCTACATGAATGGAAAAATAATACTGTTTCTGTTTCAAATGCATAGCAACACGTTTGCAATTTTTTTGTTAAATGCCTTGTAGATGATCGCCGTTAAATTTCAGGTTCCAGCGATGATGTACAGCGACTGTGAATCATGCACAAAAGGCAAATATCTCAATCAGTAGACTAAATAATTAAAACTAAATCAATAAAGCAAACATAAGTCTTTTCAAATGTCAACCCAAATTGTTTGTGGTTCTTCATACTATTCCAAATATGTTTTTCTGGAATGCTTCCATGTGCACAAGCTCCTGATATTATATTTCAGTTAGTTGCTTAAAAATTTGAATAAGCAAACTATACAAATAAAGCAGTATCATAAAAATGAGGGTACCTTTATTTGACCCTGTGCTTCCACCTCCATAGTCCGGCTGTTTGTTCGAATGGCCACTTGCTTTCTTCGCCTTCGCAGCACCACATATATCTGAACATAAACCAGGAGAGTAATGATGAAGGGAACGTAGAACGATACAATGGAGGAATACAAAACGAAGGCTGGGTTGGCAATGCTGCATTTCACAATTGTTCTTGTTGCTGAAAAAAAATGGGGAAATAGGGAAAGAATTTGGAAGATAGGGAGGAAAAGGCAGAGTGATGAGAAAGATGAAGAAAAGTAGAAAAGAAAGGAAAAAATGCGGGAAATAAGAAGTGAGGGGGAGAAAAGATACATACATTAATTATGTTGCAGTAAGATGTCTTCAGTTCACCAGTGTCACTTTTTGTACTTCACCCAGTTTAATGCTTTTCTCTCAGCATTATTCTTTGAGTCCTGTTTCCCAACGCTGTCTCTGTTCACTTGGGTTTTCATTCTACTGTCGTACGTTTCTATAGGTTGGTAATATAGCTGCATCTTAATGCTTTCCTTCTTGTGGAACTGGAAAGACCAATCAGAACTGATAACAGACCTTCATGCCTGATTTATAGTGTTTGGGCTCAAAACGGACCTCTGTCAGTTTCTTGGTGCCTGTGATATTGTTTCCCCTCCTACCCCTTTATCCAGATAGATAACTAGAGTGCATTACGGAGTGATCCTATCGATGTACAATTAGAAAGGTCCAGGTTTACCAAATGAAGGTTGACAAATTTTGCATAAATCATAAAGGTACTATTGAAGCCTTTGCTTAGTCCTAAAATTAAATATAAGCTTATATTTAGGGATAAGTCTCATGGAGTTGGCGTATTCAGTTTTAAGGTGAAAGGGGGCTTTTTCCAGTGATAGAATATCTTTTCATTGACTTTACAGTTTGGCAGCTTGGTTTCAGGATATATCCCATCTACAGGCATTATCCTACAAGGTATCTAATGATCACAACTCCATTCAGTTGCTACCATTTCTAATCCCTACCTAAAACAGAGGACTGAGTCATGTAATATCCTCAATAGTCATGTGATTCACTTCTTAACCTTAGCCATTACCATCTCCCAGGTCACCAGCATGTTCAGGGATAATATAACTGCTGTGTTACTGGTGTAGGAAAACATTTTTGCAAACATAACAATCTATTCCTACTCCCAACAAGCAGAGCTCATAATTCTGTTACAAAGATTTTACTGAGAGCATAGACCACTGCCTTCTGACAGAGAAGATGCCTTCACTTTTGGATCTGCTTGGTCTTACACCCAGTGATCAAGCAGGGTACAGATTCTGGAATCCAACTGACCTATCTACTGTATGCATGAAAGCTCTTTATGCCATTTTGAAAAAAAAAAAAGAAAACAAATTTTTCTCCCAAGACTGAGTTGGTAAACATTGAATTTAATAATGATTCCCATATCTGCACACATACAGACAGACAGAGAGATATAAACACATACATATACGCAAACACATGCATGAGTACATGCACAGATACACAAACATAGAAACACACAGACACACTCACATTTGCACATAAATACACTCACAGACAAAAATACAACACACACACACGCACATGCACACACACACACACACACACACACACACACACACACACACACACACACACACACACACACACACACACACACAAACAGTTCATTTGTATTTAAGTGGTAGGAAGCAGGATTTAACTCCCAGTACAACATTTTACACTGATTTACTCAAGCAAGACCCTTCACATCTACTACATTGTTCCATATCACATGTAAAAATTGTCAAAACCTAACCTCGTTTAAAAATGTTTCATTGTATACATGACATCTTGCTGCTCTCTTTTGTCTGATTGAGTTTTTCGGTTTTCTTTCTTTTAATGCAGAATTGATTGGTATATAAAAATCAGAAAATCTTCCAAAATCGTTATTGTAAAATTAGCAATTTCCGTTTAGTTATGATAGTAAAAGGTGGGAATGGAACCTAAAGACTGCAGTTAAGTTCTAAATATATCTCCATATGTAGCTTTGCAGTGTGTGCAAGACCTTTAAGTTCGGGGTTTCTTTTGTAGAAGTAGTGATATGTCACTTCATTTTCTGTGTATTTCTACAAAAAAAAAACAAAAAAACAAAAAAATAATCCTTGTTTTCCCGCCTTTCTCGACTAGTTTAGACCAGTATACAGGCATTGCTGTATTCTGGGCTGTGGTGTAGTTCCTGTGTTGTCCATTACCTTACTTGGATAGAAGGAAGTTTCTTTGCTCACCAGTGGGAGTGGGGAGCCTTGAGCAGCCTACCTATCCTTGGGGGAAGTGACCTCAGCACAAGAAGCTGTTAGTAATTGGTTGTTTGGGACCATTCCTAGCTCTTTTGTAGTTCACTGCTTAAAATCCGCCTCTGGGTGTTTTTTTCTGGCTATACTGCTCAGACAAGCTCCACGTGGGTTTACAGAGTGGTCCTAGCAGCAAGGAACTCAAAAAAGCGACTACCTACTGGATTTAAGTATCTTTGCTTTCTTTCACTGAAAATAGCTTCTGCTGCTTACTTTGAACTAGCCTGAGCTGTTTTTATACTGATTGCTGCATTTATTTTAAAATCTGCACTTAAAGTTACATTTAGTCGAATTTAGTCGAAAGTTTGCTTGTTTGTTTGTTTAATTGAACTGTGGAGGCTGCCCACTAAAGTGTGCTATCCTGTGTAACTAATTTATCACTGTCTCTGCATTTTCTGTGTATTTCTACAAAAAAAAAAAAACAAAAAAATAATTCTTGTTTTCCCACCTTTCTCGACTAGTTTAGACCAGTATACAGGCATTGCTGTATTCTGGGCTGTGGTGTAGTTCCTGTGTTGTCCATTACCTTACTTGGATAGAAGGAAGTTTCTTTGCTCACCAGTGGGAGTGGGGAGCCTTGAGCAGCCTACCTATTCTTGGGGGAAGTGACCTCAGCACAAGAAGCTGTTAGTAATTGGTTGTTTGGGACCATTCCTAGCTCTTTTGTAGTTCACTGCTTAAAATCCGCCTCTGGCCGGTTTTCTGGCTATACTGCTCAGACAAGCTCCACGTGGGTTTACAGAGTGGTCCTAGCAGCAAGGAACTCAAAAGCAACTACCTTCTGAATTTAAGTATCTTTGCTTTTTTCACTGAAAATAGCTTCTGCTGCTTACTTTGAACTAGCCTGAACTGTTTTTTTTACTGATTACTGCATTTATTTTAAAATCTGCACTTAAAGTTACATTTAGTTGAATTTAGTCGAAAGTTTGCTTGTTTGTTTGTTTAATTGAACTGTGGAGGCTGCCCACTAAAGTGTGCTAGCCTGTGTAACTAATTTATCACTGTCTCTGCATTTTCTGTGTATTTCTACAAAAAAACAAAAAATAATCCTTGTTTTCCCACCTTTCTCGACTAGTTTAGACCAGTATACAGGCATTGCTGTATTCTGGGCTGTGGTGTAGTTCCTGTGTTGTCCATTACCTTACTTGGATAGAAGAAAGTTTCTTTGCTCACCAGTGGGAGTGGGGAGCCTTGAGCAGCCTACCTATTCTTGGGGGAAGTGACCTCAGCACAAGAAGCTGTTAGTAATTGGTTGTTTGGGACCATTCCTAGCTCTTTTGTAGTTCACTGCTTAAAATCCGCCTCTGGGTGTTTTTTCTGGCTATACTGCTCAGACAAGCTCCACGTGGGTTTACAGAGTGGTCCTAGCAGCAAGGAACTCAAAAAAGCGACTACCTTCTGGATTTAAGTATCTTTGCTTTTTTCACTGAAAATAGCTTCTGCTGCTTACTTTGAACTAGCCTGAACTGTTTTTTACTGATTACTGCATTTATTTTAAAATCTGCACTTAAAGTTACATTTAGTCGAATTTAGTCGAAAGTTTGCTTGTTTGTTTGTTTAATTGAACTGTGGAGGCTGCCCACTAAAGTGTGCTAGCCTGTGTAACTAATTTATCACTGTCTCTGCATTTTCTGTGTATTTTAAAAAAAACAAAAAATTAATCCTTGTTTTCCCGCCTTTCTCGACTAGTTTAGACCAGTATACAGGCATTGCTGTATTCTGGGCTGTGGTGTAGTTCCTGTGTTGTCCATTACCTTACTTGGATAGAAGAAAGTTTCTTTGCTCACCAGTGGGAGTGGGGAGCCTTGAGCAGCCTACCTATCCTTGGGGAAGTGACCTCAGCACAAGAAGCTGTTAGTAATTGGTTGTTTGGGACCATTCCTAGCTCTTTTGTAGTTCACTGCTTAAAATCCGCCTCTGGGTGTTTTTTCTGGCTATACTGCTCAGACAAGCTCCACGTGGGTTTACAGAGTGGTCCTAGCAGCAAGGAACTCGAAAAAGCGACTACCTTCTGGATTTAAGTATCTTTGCTTTTTTCACTGAAAATAGCTTCTGCTGCTTACTTTGAACTAGCCTGAACTGTTTTTTTACTGATTACTGCATTTATTTTAAAATCTGCACTTAAAGTTACATTTAGTCAAATTTAGTCGAAAGTTTGCTTGTTTGTTTGTTTAATTGAACTGTGGAGGCTGCCCACTAAAGTGTGCTAGCCTGTGTAACTAATTTATCACTGTCTCTGCATTTTCTGTGTATTTCTACAAAAAAACAAAAACAAAAAAAAACAAAATAATCCTTGTTTACCCGCCTTTCTCGACTAGTTTAGACCAGTATACAGGCATTGCTGTATTCTGGGCTGTGGTGTAGTTCCTGTGTTGTCCATTACCTTACTTGGATAGAAGGAAGTTTCTTTGCTCACCAGTGGGAGTGGGGAGCCTTGAGCAGCCTACCTATCCTTGGGGAAAGTGACCTCAGCACAAGAAGCTGTTAGTAATTGGTTGTTTGGGACCATTCCTAGCTCTTTTGTAGTTCACTGCTTAAAATCCGTGTTTGCACGGCTTTGCGTGGTCGTGCGCATAGCGCAGCGCCGGTTAAACAAGGTTAAACTTTTTCTGGCTTAGCCAAGTCTGCTCTTCAATTTTTCCCTTAGAACTGTTCTACTTGCAATCTAAACAGCCTATACTCTATCTGAAAAGCTCAGCACTTGCTCCTTAAGCATTTTTTATACAGGTAAAGCACTCTTAAACAAACGAAAGTACTTCATTCACCTAAATTCTGTTGAGTACCCATTTCCCTATAGGTCCTTTCTGACTCAGTTACACAGCAATCTTTTTCACTATTTCTAGCATGCCGAAGGGTCAGTTGCTGGCGTCCTCTCCTGTTCAGCTGGTGAATCTGGGAATCTTGAGGCAATGTTACAATTGCCTCATGTACACAGACAACCATCTCCTCCTCCCAACAAATACAAATATATGTGAGAGATGCAACTATATAGCCAAACTGGAGGCTGAGCTCTCTCAATTCAGTACTGCCAAGACCAGTCAGGAGGAGAAGGTAACCACGCACACCACAAACCCAGTCTCACATAGAACTATCACAACTGCAAACCAAACACATAAACACACAAAAACATACTCGGAGGCGCTGATTAAAAATCTACCAAAACAACAGAGGCCTCCAAAGCAGACACCCAAGCAACCACCACCTCAAGACATAGCACATGCAACACATAGTTCACAAAGTCAGTGTGCTAAACAGTCACAGCCCTTAAGGCCAAACAACATGCCAGACACACTTGTAATAGGTGACTCCATAGTCAGGCACACTGGCGTCCCACTCACCAGACTGAACAAGGAGAGGGTCACAGTAAGCTGCCTGTCGGGAGCTAGAATCCGCCACAAGCACTCAGGTCACTCCACAGCAAGTACAAATATGACTCAGTCATTGTACATGCCGGTGTGAACGACCTGAGACGTACCTCCCTGGACTACATGAAAAGAGACATAGAGGAGCTCTCTGATTATGTAGCCCAGGCTGGTATGACCCTTACCCTGAGCAGCATCTTACCCTCACCAAGAATGATGCCACAGTACAAAGACAAAATGATCAGTTTTAACAATTGGCTTAATTACTGGTGTCATTCTAAGGGGATCCAATGTCTGTCTGCTTGGGATGACATGCTTGACAAGCCACGCTGCTTCGCAAGGGATGGCTTGCACCTGTCACCCCTGGACTTCCGAATATTGGCCAAGGCTCTTGCCATCCCCATAGTGCCTTTTTTAGGCAAGGCTCAAATGACAAACCTACCTCCCTAGAAAACATAAGTGGAAAAAAACTAAGGGTAATGCTGCTCAATGCCAGAAGTCTAAACCTCAAGATGCACGCCCTCGAAGCCCTCCTCAGTATGGAGAACATCGATGTCTGTGCAGTGACTGAAACCTGGTTCAAGGCTCCTGAGAGCACCCCAGCACTATCAGGTTTTACCTCATATCATGCTTTCCGGCCCCAAAACTTGGACCGAACCACAAAAGGAGGGAGTATCCATTTTCATCAAAGATACCCACACCTCCAGGTTAGTGGCAACGCACGAAGCATCGGAGACTATCCAGGTGCAACTAACCATAGGCAAAACTGCCTTACAGTTTGTAGCATGCTACAGACCACCCTCTCAAACTCAGGAACCCCACACAGCCTTCCTGAAGACACTGGAGAGTAAGAATATCTCCAAATACCATCATTTTGGGAGACTTCAACTACCCAAACATAGACTGGGAACATTACTCAAGCCCCAACACCCTAGCCCAAAGGTTCCTAGAATTCATAAACTCAAATGCAATGGAACAACTAGTCACCATTCCCACAAGAGGAGACAATATACTAGACCTGATCATCACAAACATGGGGACAAAATGCTCCACACCGGAAGTACATCCCTCCTTGGTAAGATCAGGCCATAAATTAATCTCACTGGAAATCCACATCACGCCCCCACCCCCTGCACAAAAGACCACAGTGAAGAACTTCTCAAAAGCAAACTTCACACTTCTTAAGACTGAAGTGGTATCTTTCAAGGCCCCTGGGCCAGTGGAAACCACAACCCACACTGCTGAATCCTTTGCAAATGCCTTCTATGAGCACCTTCAAGAATGCATGGATCATGCAATCCCAAATAAAACCAGGACCCATTCCCCCAAAGGCAGGCGCCCAGTCTGGTGGACCCCAGCCATAAACAAACTTTACAACAGGAGGAGGAAGCTACTACATGACAGAGCAAAATCCCTAAAAGGGAAGGCATCTCTGATCAGTACTAGCAAAAAACTACGATCACTCATAAAATCATCCAAGGCCAACTTTGAGAGAAAAATCACAAAAGACACAAAAGACAATCACAAGGCCTTCTTTAGCTATGTTAGAAACCTGGGTGGAAACTCCCAGATATGCTCAGAGTTAGTCCAAATTGACACAAAATACACTGAACCCACTGACATTGCCAACATTCTGGCAGACAGGTTCAGTGCAAATTTCTCCTCCCCCCCCCCCAAAGTAGAAATAACTATCCCAGCAGAGTGTAGCCTCCCTAACATCTCAGATGCCCAGGTGAGAGCCGCCCTCCCTAAAGCTAAAAACACAGCATCAATGGGACCGGATGGTGTCCTGGGCTGTGTGCTACATGAACTCCAAGAGGAACTAAACCCACACATAAGGCTGCTGTTTAATCTTAGCCTTACTACAGGATACGTACCCAAAGAGTGGCGTACGGCAACAGTGGTCCCACTTCACAAAGGCGGTGCTTCTATGGACCCTGGAAATTACCGCCCCATAAGCTTGATGAGCCTGGTCTGCAAAGCTATGGAGAGGATCATTATGGAACTCATAAACAAAGACATTGGGGACCTAGAGACATTGGATCCTACCCAATTTTGCTTTGTCAAGGGCAGTTCCTGCCTTTTGAACTTGGTCGACTTTTTTGAAACAGTCACTAAGGCCATTGATGAGGGTAAGGCAGTTCACACAGCCTACCTTGACCTTGCAAAAGCCTTTGACACAATACCCCACTCGGGCATCATAGACAAACTCACCAGCTTAAATGTAAACCCATATGTCACAAGATGGGTTGCAAACTGGCTCAAGGACAGAACCCACAGGGTCAGAGTTGCTGGAGCTATGTCAGACTCTAAGCCAGTCACAAGCGGTGTCCCACAGGGCTCAGTCCTGGGACCCCTCTTGTTCGGCATTTATTTTTCCGAGGTACAGGCAAACATAGGAGGATTGTGGCTGACAAAGTTCGCAGATGACTGCAAACTGGGCGCCATAATTGATACTCCAGCGGACACAAACATCCTTCAGAGAGGCCTCATAGAAATGGATAATTGGTGCCAGAGCCATGGCCTTAAGCTAAAGCCAAAAAATGTATAGTCATACCCTTTGGGAAAAACAAGGTACCGACAAATTACCACATAGGCGGTAATCCATTAAGTACTGAAGAGGTAATCAGGGACCTAGGGACCCAGGTTGACAGTAACCTCTCATTTGACACTCACATTGCCAAAGTGGTTAGGAAGACCTTCTATATTGCCCACCTTATCATGAAGGGTTTCACATCTAGATTAAGAGAGGTCATTGTGCCCCTGTACTCTTCTCTTATCAGGCCAATGATTGAGTACAATGCCCCGTTTGGGATGTATCTCACCCAACACCTGCAGCAGTTGGAAAGACCCCAAAAGTTCCTCACCAAGAGGATAAAGGGTCTTAAACATATGTCATATGCTGCCCGACTGAAAAAACTCCAGCTCTATTCAGTCGCATACTGCCTACTCAGAGGTGATCTGTGCCTGACGTACAAGGCCATGTCCAATCCTGAATTAATGGACATGTTCCACCTCAGAAAATCCAAATCCATCAGAGCCACGAGAACAAGTGACTTAAACCTCAATACAGAAATAAATAGAATGTGCTGGAGGGACAGATTCATAACCCAGAGGCTCCCTACACTCTGGAACAGAATCCCAGTCCATGTTAGGCAGAGCCCCTCACTGACTCTGTTCAAGAGAAATCTCGACGAGTGGATGGGAGATTGTAGGTTTACCCCGGGGGTCATCTCTGTGTCACTACTAGACAGAGGCATAGTAAACTAAACCCTAAAAGGGCGTATTACTCTCATCCTAAGGGGTGGTGTAAGCCACATACACTCTGGCTAGGCTTATAAATGCCCTAGGGCAGATAGCCTAGTACAAACCTATGAACCTATGAACCTATGAACTTCCCAAATGAGCAATGTAGCTGATTTCCTGGTTTACTCTGGCCATTTTAAAAGTAGAATAAATACTGTTCAGTATTGTTAATAGCTACTTTTATTAAAATTGCATGTTATAAGGCATCCTCCATCCTGCCACTGTCTGTGAGTTAATACTGTAATGTATGACAGATATAACTCGAGTTTTACATAATTACTCTTATAAATAAAATAAAAAATGGTATTGTTGTGGCAGTACAGAAATGAAAATACACATTCTTTTGACTGAAAGTATTGTGTTAAAATGTGCATTTCATTCAGACAAGCTGATTGCCTGTCCACATGACCAAGAACACTAGGGATGTAAATAGGAAGTGTGAATATCTTGGTTCCTTTGTGAAAACCGAGGCAGTAATGCGCCCGGTTAAAGAAACTCCAGCTCTACTCAGTGGCATACTGCCTGCTCAGAGGCGATCTGTGCCTGACGTATAAAGCCATGTCCAACCCGGAATTAATGGACATGCTGCACCTCAGAAAATCCAAATCTCATCGAGCTACGTGCTCGAGAGACTTGAACCTCAGCCCTGAAATAAATAGGACATGCTGGAGGGACAGATTCATAACCCAAAGGCTCCCTTCACTCTGGAATAAAATCCCAGTCCAGGTTAGGCAGAGTCCCACATTGACTCTCTTCAAGAGGAATCTTGATGAGTGGATGGGAGATTGTAGGTTTACCCCGGCTATCACTTCTGTGTCACTGTTAGACAGAGGCACAGTATACTAACCTCAAAAAAAGGCATAGCAAAATTAATTTAAAATGGGTGGCGAAAGCCAAACACACTCTGGCTAGGCTTATAAATGCCCTAGGGCAGATAGCCTAGTATGAACCTATGAACCTATGAACCTATAAGATATAAAAGTCAGCAGAGTGTTAGGGTAATTCACTGTGGTACAGGAACTACATTAACAATGATTTTGGAAGAAAGGATTGCTGGGATAAATGCACTGTCACACATATACACCACACTTCCACACACAAATCTCTCTAGCTCTATATAAAAAGGATAATGCGTATTGTAAAACAGTTTATTAAAGCATCATAAAGAGGCAGACCACTGGATTAAAAAAATAGCTAAAGATGCATCGAGGAAAAATTCTGTTTAGCCACAGCAGATACAGTGCTTTAGGGGAGAGATCGATTTTCATCTAACATTATGTCTGATTTGTCTTTCTTTGTAAATCAGCAACAATTTGAGCTTCTTGTAAATACACTCAGTAACATTACATGTAGTATGGTAATAAACAATCAGTCTATGTTTATATTGTCATTGACTAATGGGGTGTTAATTTAAATGAATCATTTTGCCTGTTGGAATGTACACCTCTTATTTGCTATGCCCCCAACACCCCCTTAACTATATATACTAACTCCAGGGTTGCACTACAGTGGGGAAAAGGGCATACACGTTTTATTTGCCCAACACTTTTTTTAGTGACATGCGAAATGAGCTTTCAATAAATAGTCCTAGACCCATGTGAATATATGTGTAAGGGTGTTACACTTAGGTAAATTGGTCAACTTGGGGCCTTTGTATAACACAGTAAAATACGTGGAAATTCTGATGATGGACTTTCTAAATTCTTTCCATGTAATATCATGCAGTACCCATATATTTCTTCCTGAGAATCAGATAAAACTACATTTACACACAAACACATGATCATGCTCTCAGAGGGTGACCAAAGCGAATCTATCTGGTCTTCTTGTATGTTTTAGCTAGACCCTTTCAGATGCTTTCCATTCCAGCTCCAATTTTATTTCATCTATTATGCTACTGTAAATCTTTCTGTTGTCCCAAGTTCTATAAAGTATTTTGTTCAATCTTCCACCTTCTTGTGAAACAGTACCTTCATGAATCCATCTTAAATCTAATTCATGTATTTGCCTCCGAAGCTCTCTTACCATCCCTTTGCCTAATCACTAGTCCTCTGACCTTGTCATTATACTATATGTCCATTTCATGTCACCTCGCTATTGTATTCCTCAAAATGAACATTCATAGAATCTATAACCTCTCTTCATGTGATAGCCGATCCATTCCTAATAACACTTTTGTAAGCTTTCCATGTACCTCCTTCAGCAGCTTAATTTTTTTGTCAGAAAATGGTCTTTAAAATTTAACCTGGCATTCCATGTGTAGCCTTACCGAAGTCCATTACAGTGGAATTATAACTTGAAAATCCCTGGATTCCACTTCTCAGTCTATGGATCCCAGCATTTTGCACCCCATTGCTACTGCCCTCTTACTTTGTACTTAGTAAATCAGTTTAGGTGTGATACTTATCTCCAACTGTCTTCCTCTTCCACAGTTCACAAAACTTTATGCATTCAGTACTTTACCTTAGGATTGATGTAATCAAAGGGAATAAGTTTGTAGTTACCCACATTGTAACTTAGCTGCCATTTCTATGAATGCACCATCAGCTTTACTGGGTCCCTTCCCAAACATTCTTCCTCTGTCTTTCACAGTTATAACCTAGTCTTGGTTTCAGCTGTGAATAAATTAATCATGTTTTCAGTCCCACCAGTGACATCTATCATAGATATGTAAAAATTTCACCAACCCAAGAAATGACTCTCTGTAGTATGCTATTGATTTTTTCCATCTCCTCTGAATTCATACAGCAAATGCCATCATATTTGCTTCCTGTTAAGCAGTACTCATGTGTTCAAGCATAGGGAATGTTCCCTGTTTTTCTCCATTAACTTTCTTAGGTACATAGGTAGGTACTAGGCTATCTGCCCGAAGGCATTTATAAGCCTAGCCAGAATGTGTTGGCTTTCGAAACCCCCTTAGATTATTTCCCTGTGCCTCTGTCCAGCAGAGCCACTGAAGTGATCCCCGGGGTAAATGTTTCCCATCCACTCATCAAGATTTCTCTTGAAGAGTGCTAGCGAGAAGCTCTGCCTAATGCAGATTGGAATCTTGTTCCAAAGCATGGGAAGTCTCTGGGACAGGAATCTATCCCTCCAGCACGTTCTATTTATTGTTGTGGTGAGGTTTAGATCCCTAGAGCGTGTGGCTCGAGGGGATAAGGTTTTCTTTAGGTGGAGCATGTCCATCAATTCTGAGTTGGACATGGCCTTATATGTCAGGCAGAGATCACCTCTGAGCAGGCGATATGCAACTGAGTACAGCTGGAGTTTCTTCAGTCGGGCTACATAGGGCATCTGTTAGGCCAGTGATCCTCTTGGTGGGGTACTTCTGTGGTCTTTCCAGCTGCTGCAGGTGTCTTGTAAGGTACATCCCAAATGGGGCATCCATGGTTTCCCTCTATCATTTTCTGTTATTAAATTTCAATAAATTTTACTTACAAGATTTCCCTGTATACCACTACTGATATTAAGTCAACATCCTGTTTTTTTCCTTTCCATGGAATGATATGAGGGTTAGTGATCTGCTGGTCCTTCTACTAGTTTAGATTATTCATTATGTAAAGACACCGCTAATCCTTTCAACTAACTCAGTGGCATCTTTGCTGTCTACAGGGTATGCCATAGTGCATTCAGTGGTGCAATCAGTACTTCTGGCAGTTCCTTTAACATTCTTTGGGGGTAGCTAGCTCATCTCGTTTCCAGGACTTATTCCTTCTAAATCCTACAAATTATATTTCTGGCTTTTCTTATGTTTCCCCCTTCTGTCTACTTATACCAGATTAACCTCCAAGGCTCCTCAGTATTATGGTACCCTCTCACCTTTCTCAACAGTGAATAATAAGACAAAATACTATTCAGTATTTCAGGCTGCATACTTACTTCTTCAGGTTTCTTCCTGCCTTCCAATGTCATATCTTTTCTTCTTTACTTCCTTTCTTCCTTTCAACAAAATATTTAAAAATATCTTGTCTGCTTTAACCCCTTCAGAAGGTTATGTTTTAATTTTACAAATTTCCTTTTTTTTCTATTCTAAACAACAAAAACAACAAACCTAGTCACCACTACGGGGTTGTTTAATATTAAAAGACAATCCAAACGTGATAAAAACACTTCATAAAATCAACAGCAAGATGAGTGTTTTTAGCTAAAGCGCCTTTATCAGATCATTACAGATTCTCCATAGCTGCACTAATTTAACAAAGAACTTAACCAATCAGGATCTTCTTCCTCAGTTTCCACCCTTTCAATAAGCATTTTAAAGGGAGTATTCCATTCAGCCCAGGTGATTTATCAGCTTGTAAATCTGGGATCTAGAGAATCTGCACTATTTCTATTAGATTACATATGTCTCTCATCCTTACTCCTTTGGTCAGTACTTAAAATACCATAAAATTGAAACTGTGGCCAGGCTAGTTTAAAATATCAAAATAAAGCAAAAACCATGGACCAAGTGCTAAACAGTCACAAATCAAAAGAAAAAAAAGCACTCAGATAGCTACTGCTCGCCCACAAACTTCTTTAATAACACAGCACACCCAGTAAAAAATAACGGTGAACACAGTTCTCAGTATATTTTCGTCCAAGACTTCATCAGAATGGTTACAAACACAACTCCCTCTCATTTTATACAAAAACCACTTCACCAATAAAGCAATTAAAACAATAAATCAATTCATTAAGCATTTTAACCTGACTAACACAACCAAGAACTTGCTTGTGAACATAGTACTTAAACTGCTTAAAGTTGCTATAAAAGCATCCCTACATATTATTTTGTTAAAAATTAGTAATCCCTATTTATACACATAGGTTCATAGGTTTCATAGGTAGGTACTAGGCTATCGGCCTAAGGGCCTACTTAAGCCTAGCCAACAAGGTTCCCTGGCTTACACCATCCAAGAAAGTTATTTTCCTGTGCCACTGTCGAGCAGAGACACAGAAGTGATCCCTGGGATGTATTTCCTATTTCCCATCCACTCATCAAGACTTTTCTTGAAGAGTGCTAATGAAGAACTTTGCCTGACATAGATGGGTAGCCTGTTCCAGAGTATGGGAAGTCTCTGGGACAGGAATCTATCCCTCCAGCATGTCCTGTTTATTGTGGTGACAAGGTTTAGGTCCCTAGAGCATGTAGCTCAGAGGGATTTGGATTTCTTTAGGTGTAGCATGTCCAACAGCTCTGGGTTTGACACAGCTTTATATGTTAGGCAGAGATCACCTCGGAGTAGGTGATATGCTACGGAGTAAAGCTGGAGTTTTTTGAGATGGTCAGTGTAGGGCATTTGTTTGAGGCCAGTAATCCTCTTTGTGAGGTACTTCTGTGGCCTTTCCAGCTGCTGCAGATGTCTTGTGAGGTACATTCAAAAAGGGGCATTGTACTCTATAATGGGTCTAATGTGTGTTGAGTAGAGAGGAACAATGACCTCTTTTTTCCTGGAAAGGAACCCTTTTATGATGAGGTGTGCCACGTAGAAGGACTTCCTGACTACTATGGTGATGTGACTATCAAAGGAGAGACTACTGTCCACCTGGGTCCCAAGGTCTCATCACACATTTGGTGTTAAGTAGATTGCTGCCTATGTGGTAGTTCATGGGTACAGAGATTTTACCAAAGGGGATGACACTGCACTTTTTGGCATTGAGCTTGAGGCCATGGCTCTGACACCAGGCATCTGTCTCAGCGAGGCCCTTCTGTAGGATGTTCACATCATTTAGGGACTTGACTATGGCTCCTAGTTTGCAGTCATCTGCGAACTTCGTTAGCCAGAGGCCTTCTGTGTTAGCTTGTACTTCAGAGAAATAGATACCAAACAGGAGAGGTCCCAGGATGGAACCCTGTGGTACTCCACTTGTCACTGCTTTGAGGTCAGATTTAGAGTCTGCAACTTTTACAGTGTGGGTTCTGTCAGTGAGCCAGTTGGCAATCCATCTTGTGATGTAGAGATTTATACCTAGTTTAGTGAGTTTAGCTATAATTCCAGAATGGGAGATGGTGTAGAAAGCCTTGGCAAGGTCAAGATAGGCTGTGTGAACCACTTTACCCTCATCTACGGCTTTGGTGACTGCCTCAAAGAAGTCAATCAGGTTCAGGAGGCATGATCTGCTTTTCACGAACCTGAACTGGGTGGGATAAGAGTTTGGAGGTTACCAATGTCTTTGCTTATGAGTTCCATGATGATACATTCCATGGCCTTGCAGGCCAGGCTCATCAGGCTAATAGGTCGACAGTTCCCGGGATCAGTGGTGGCTCCCCCTTTGTGGAGTGGGATAACTGTTGCTGTGCACCATTCAGTGGGGACAAAGCCTGATGCGAGGCTGTTATTGAAATGGTGCTTAAGTGGGGAGCCAGTTCGTTCTGAAGTTCATGTAAAACGCAGCCTGGGATGTTGTCCAGTCCCATGGATGCTGTGTTTTTGGCTTTAGATAGGGCAGCTTTTACCTGCGTAGTTGTGATTACAGGGATTCTGCATTCTTCCTGTATAGATATGAGCCCTTTAGGGGGTGGGGGGGGGGTAAAGTTAGCACTGAACCTATCTGCCAGGATGTTGGCAATATCAGTTGGTTCTGCAATTTTTGTGGCGTTGTGCTGTAACTTAGAGCAGATCTGGGTGTTGCCATCAATATTCTTGACATAGCTATAGAATGCTTTGTGGTTGTCCTTAGAATTAGTGGCGATTTTGTTTTCGTAGCTAGCTTTGGAGGATCTTATAAGGGATCTCAGCTTCTTACTGAGACTGACCAGGGAGCTCCTCCACTCATGGGATTTTACTCTCTTTTGCAACAGTTTCTTCCTTCTGTTGTACAATTTGTTTATGGCAGGGGACCACCAGACTGGCTTCCTTTTTTTGGAGGATAGCATCTTGGTTCTGTTTGGGATAGCACGATCCATGCACTTGTGTAAGTACTTATAGAGTGCATTTGTGTAGGATTCAGCAGTCGTAACTGTATTGTCCATTTGCATGGGTGTCATGAAGTTCATCACTTCTGTCTTAAGAAGCATGAAGTTGGCTTTGGAGACATTTTTTTACCATGGTTTCCTTAATGGGGGGTGGGGGCAGGATGTGGATATCAAGGGTGATTAGCTTATGGTCAGATTGGACCAATGAGGAGTTGACTTCAGGTGTGAAACACCAGTCACTCATGTTGGTAATGACTAGGTCTAGGATATTGCTGCCCCTGGTGGGGGTGTGGATAAGTTGATCCAGGGCATTGTAGTTTATGAATTCCAGAAAGCATTGAGCTAAGGAGTTGGTACACAAGTAGTTTCCCAGTTAATGGTGGGGTAGTTGAGGTTGCCCATTATTAGGGTGTTTGGTTGAACCCTAATATTTTCCAGTACATCAAAAAAAGAGGAGTGGGAATCCTGGGGCATGGTGGGGGATCTGTAGCAAGCTACAATTTGGATTGCAGTTTTGCCCAGAGTTAGTTGCACTTGGATAACCTCGAATGCATTATGCTGAGCAACTAGACTGGAGGTGTGGATATCCTTAATGAATATGGACACACCTCCGCCTTTGGTGTTTCGGTCCAGGTTATATGGCCGAAAAGTGTGGTATGAGTTATAGCCTGGTAGTGCAGGGGTGCTCTCTGGAGCCTTGAACCAGGTCTCAGTCACTGCACAGATATCGATGTTCTCCATTTTAAGGAGTTCCTCGAGTGAGTGCATTTTGAGATTTAGACTTCTAGCATTGAGTTGCATTACCCTCAGTTTTTGCTAGCCTGTTCCTGCTATGGTGGTGAATTTGTCATTTAAACCTTGCCTAAAAAAGGCACTATAGGGGCAGCAAGAGCCTTAGCCAGTATCCAGAATCCCAGGGGCGACAGGTGCAGACCATCTGTGGCAAAGCATTATGGTCTGTCGACCATGTCATCCCAAGCAGACAGATATTGTATCCTCTTAGAATGACACCAGAAGCTTAGCCAATTGTTGAAGTCAATCATTTTGTCCTTGTACTGCGGTATCATTCTGGGCAATGGCAGAATGCTACTCAGGCCTAGGGTCATACCTGCCAAGATACCTGCTACAAGATCAGAGAGCTCTTCCATGTCTCTTTTCATGTAGTCCAGGGAGGTATGTCTCAGGTCATTCACACCAACATGGACAATGACAGAGTCATATTTGTACTTGTTGTGGAGTGACGTGAGTGCGTGGGTTATATGGTGCATCCTGGCACCCGACAGGCATCAGTGTGCCTGACTATAGAGTCACCTATGACTAGTGTGTTGGGTACGTTGTTTTGCCATATTGGCTGTGGTTGAGTGGCACACTGTGGGCTACGTGTCATTTGGGTTGTGTTGGGGGATGGAGGTTGCTTGCGTTTCTGCTTTGGAGGTCTCTGTTGCTTTGACAGATTATTATTGAGAGCCTCCGCGAATGTTTTTGTGTTACTATGTGTGGATTTTGGTGGTGTAGATTTAGTGAGACTGTGTGATGAGTGTGGTGTTGTGCAAATGTTTACCTTCTCCTTATGACTGTCAAGTTCAGTCTTGGTTGGAGAGAGCTTTAACTCCAGTTTGGCTAGATATGTGCATCTCTCACAGGTTGCAGTGTTGGGTGGTAGGAGGAGAGGGTTGTCTGTGTACATGAGGCAATACAATCATAAACATTTAAAAAAATCTGTGTTAAAATATAAATATACATATATATATATATATATATATATATATATATATATATATATATATATAGATATATGTGTGTGTATGTGTATGTGTTAAAACATATTAAACTGAAACATAAAGAGAATGCATATAAAAAAAACAATACTTTGCTACCCTCTAGTGACCTAAAATTTCATTACATTAACAAATATATATAACATCAAAAATCAAAGTGTCACACTGTCTGAAACCATGGAGTGGTCAGTACCTGCATGTTAAAATCTGACTTGTTAAAACATTAAAAATCTAACTTATTAAAACATTAAAATGTTTCTTAGGGATATGTTAAGTTTAAATACTTATGTACAAAAATGAATGACTAAATAAATACATACATAGTTACATAAATAGGGTGCTAGGTTGCTGTATAATTTAGCCACTTTTAATTTCAATACAGGTGCAAGGGAGATCATCTCATTAAGCTTTGGCCATTTATTCGCCTGAAGGACCAGTTACCAGTACACTTCTTAATATTTAATTTGTGTCTCTCTTGGTCCCCCACAAATATCCATCTGGACTTTGGACTTCCTCTAGCACAAAAAATATAAAAGTAGCCTCTTTGCATATCAAAGTATGTTTATATAGGACATTCCTATTATTGCCCTTTTTAATATCATAACTGTGCTCATATATTCTTCTTTTTAAGCACCTTTCGGTCTTTCCTACATAAAAACTCTCACATTTTCCACATAGGGCCAAATATAATAGCCCTTTAGAGTCACAGTTAGAATAACATTTTGCACTAATGCATCGATTTCTACTAGGGATATAAACATCTGATTTGTTAATAATAAAAGGGCATTGTGGACAAGCACCACATTTATATGTCCCTACTCTTTTAGATCTTTTTTCTATGACCTTCTTCTCCAAAATATTTTTAATACTTTTACCCTTCCTGAATACAAATTGTAAGGGGTAGTTAAGTTCAATATTCAAATCCGAGAGTTTACTAAACTTGTCCCACTCCTTCTTCAAAATGGTAGTAATGGTTCCTGCATCTCCACTCTAATCCATTACAAAAATATTTCCACCCTATCATTACTATCACTCACCTGCTGGTTGCCACCTATCCCACTATTCTTCGTTCCTAAAATAGGTGCAAACCTATTACTTCTATTTTCTAGGACTTCAGTAAAAATTTCATTAATAATTTTCTCAGGGTATCCCCTATCAAGGAACATACTTTTCAACAGTTCACCTTCTGGTATAAAGTCTTCCTCCTATGTTGTCATTCTACTACCCCTGACATATTTTCCTTTCACAATGCTCCTTTTTTGTGTAAATGGATGGAAGCTCTGTTCATGTAGAAAGGAATTGCAGTAGGTACCTTTTCTGTGTACCTTTGAAGTGAACCTATTACTATCATAGTCCATCCCTATATTCACATCCAGGTAATCAATAGAACCCTGTCCTATTTTATTGGTGAACCTTAATTCTGTACTGTTAGTAATGTAGTTCAAGAATTCACTAAATTTTTCCTCACTATCTATCCAGAAGAGGCAAATGTTATCCAAAAATCATTGATAAAAGACCCAACAGTCCATGTACACAGAATTAAAGATGAATTTCTTCTCCTACCAGGCTAGCACTAAATTTGCAAAGGTTGGGGCACACATGGCACCCACTGCCACTCCAATCACCTGGCAAAATAATTCTCCCTGAAAATAAATAAAATTATGTTTTAAAACCAGTTCCATTAATGTTAAAATCAAATAAATATCTCTCTCACTAAAACCTTCATTTCATCATGTTTATGATTGTGTATAAATAGGGATTACTAGTTTTTAACAAAATAATATGTAGGGATGTTTTTATAGCAACTTTAAACAGTTTAAGTACTATATTCACAAGCAAGTTCTTGGTTGTGTTAATCAGGTTAAAATGCTTAATGAGCATATTTATTGTTTTAATTGCTTTATTGGTGAAGTGGTTTTTGTATAAAATGGGAGGGAGTTGTGTTTGTAACCATTCTGATGAAGTCTTGGACGAAAACATACTGAGAACTGTGCTCAGCATTATTTTTTACTGGGTGTGCTGTGCTGTGTTATTAAAGAAGTTTGTGGGCGAGCAGCAGCTATCTGAGTGCTTTTTCTTTTGATAGTTTAAAATATGCTGTGACAAAGTATTAGTCTCCTTTTTAACCTAATGTCACTAAGATGTCTCAAAACTCTCTTTTTGAAGAGTCGATTGGTCTTACCAGTATAAAACCCTGTATAGTAAACTCTCAGTTAACCATGGGGATTGGTAGATGCCATTTAAGTGTAGCTTCTGGTTGCTTGAGAGTTACTATTAAAAATAGACCTGACAAGTACTGTACCCTATACTATACCAAACCATACCATAAACACTGTATTGATTTCATTTTAATATTGAAATACAGTAACTAAAAGCCTGGCTGAAATAATATTTTAAATTTATATTTCCTCTAGAAAGTGTGGCATATGGAATGGTTTTCTGTGGCACACTGAGTGGACTGGAATTGAATGAAGTGAATAGGGAGAGAGAGAGTGAATGCTTTGTATGAAAGCAGAAGCGACTGTGTGTAAGAAACTGGAGAGATGTATAAAAGCTAAAGAGTGTGTGTTTGAGATCGGAGAGAGAGTGTGAGTGAATGCATGTATGAAAGCAGAAGCAAAAGTGTCTGAGAGATGGGAGAGATGTATGACAGCTGAAGAGAGTGTGTATGAGAGATCGGAGAGAGAGAGTGAGTGAATGCATATATGAAAGCTGAAGAGAATCTGTGTGTGTGTGAAAATCGGAGACGGAATGTGCAATTTGATGCAAACTGACTGAGTATGAAGTGAGTGCTGACATTTTAGCAATTTGACTTGTTTGGTGTGGCTTCTTTTCTGGTTGAGGAGAGAGAGAAATTATTTGTATCTCCCTTTTTAAAACTCTAAAAATCTAAGGTACATTTCTGCGGGGGGGGGGGGGATACAGAAAGTGTGACTTATAGAAAACTGAATTGTTCATACTGTACTGTATTTCTTTAATTTTCTTTCTGGTTGCTTGAGAGTTCTGGTTGCTCGAGTTCCAGTTAACTGAGAGTTTACTGTACATACACTGCAGCTAGCAACATATATTACATTTTTAGTGTTACAGCTACCATATGTATTGAGTTTATATTCCTTCTTTGTAAAAGGGTGCTGAAAATTATTCTTAGAGTTTAAGAATCTGCATGCTTTGCAATTCCTACACAGAAAGGTGCCCTTTTTCTCTAAAACCAAACTTTTCCTCTTCACAATTCTGTCTCAACATAACAATTGATTTAAATTCTTTTTATTCTTAAAACAAAATCTTGGCTTATCTCTCACTATGAGTCGAATATTTTCATCTGCTGTCAGGATCTTCCAATAATGCCTTATTATTCCTTGAACTTGTCATACATCAATACTATAAGTAAGTAAGATCTCATGCCTGCTGATGCACCATCATTCTTGATTTTGGTTCCCCCCTCACTAATGTCATGAAAATAATATGGTCTACCTTTAGTTTTTCTCAAAACATTAGTTTCTGCAGCACATTTATCTTATAACCTGTCTTACGAAAGTGTTGTACTAACTATTATGATTCTAAATTATACTTCCCATCCCTCCTACATAACCTAGAGGTACGAAGAAACTGTCCCTTAATAACATTAGGAAAGATATGCCCTGGATGCATACTAATCCTGTGTAGAAGACTATTCTTCCAGCATCCCTTCTTAAATATTTGTGTATCAAGAGTGCTATCTCTATCTCTAATGAGTGTGACATCAAGAAAATCTACTTTTTCTCTTGACCTATGTACCTCAAAGTCTAAAAATGATGTTGTACTCTTAAGGTATTCAACAAAGGCTAATAGTTGTTTTTCATTACCTAGCCAAAGAAGAAATGTATCATCCATGAATCTTTTATAAACCAAAATGTATGACTTTCATTCATTCACAACATTAAATATAACTCCATTTCCACTGGGCCATGACAATATTTGAATAACTATTTGCACATGACGTGCCCATCTCAATGCTCCATTTTTGTAAATAATAATCATCTCCAAAGGACAACACATTGTTTTCCAATATCCACTCAAGAGGGAAACAGACTTGTAAAACCATCTTCCAATCAAAAATATTCTTTTCTGTCATGAATCCCTATCTGGATTCAATCCCACATTCATTAGGGATTACCATAAACAAAGTCCTTATATCCATAATTACCATAACAGGTTCTATTCCCTTTTCAAATGTCTGAATACATGCAGCTAAGTTTTCTAAAACTCTTTGGTGTCTTTCAGTATTGTTGTTGCCTTTGGTAGTGCTTTTTTCAATGTATGGCACTGCACATGTGCCAAACCTATACTCCCCATTACTTGATAATACCCACATTCCTTATTATACACTTCTCTGTATAATCTCTATCTTCTTTATCATTCTGCCTTTTATTAACTTCAGTTTATGACTCCATCTGGCTCCCTTCAGCTCAGTTTCATGCTAGCTTTCAATTTCTCTTATGCAAGTATGCATTACATGCTCTAAGACTCTATCATCAAACATATAACCAAATATACCAAGCTGTATCAACTTTTGCAAAACATCCTACCTTTACATAGTAACCTCATAATGTTCCCTGATTATTATCTAGCTCATTCAACTGCTTCTCCAGCTCTTGCACTACTATACTCATTATGATAGTCTATACTGACATTCTGACACGTGTATTTATATGATTTATTGAATTGATATTTTTATTCATATATTAGTGTACTGCATTGATATGTGCATCTATGTATTTTGATTTGATACATTATTCATTTTATTGCTGGAGCTTTTCTCCCTGGGCCTCCACTGAAAATGGACTCATTTCAGCCCAGTGGACCATCCTGATAAACAAACGCAAATAAATAAATAATGTTTAATATAAATGGAGGCAGGCTCCGTAATCCATCTGCTACCAGATACGATAGGACAGACTGATGGATCATTGCTCCCTTTGCAGATTTTGGGAAGACCCCTAATAACTGGAACAATAGAATGTTGCACTAAAAGATAGTCATACAAGTCTTGTGTTATGACATTTGTTCTAAATTTATCATATATATTCTCCATTCCTTTTATAATCTTTTCTAATTCACATCTTGATACTTTCTTATAAGTTTTTGTATCATTTAATAAGTCAAGCATTTTCTTTACATAAATAAGGTATATCCATAAGCACTATCGCTCCACCCTTATCTGCTGGTCTTATCACAATCACATCATTATTCATAAGCTCTTGCAATGCTTGCCTTTCAATCATATTGAAGTTATAAACACTATTAGACCTCCTGCTATCATGTAATTCAGCTACTTCCATTTCACAAACTTTATAAACGTCTCCACTACTGAATGTGGTAGGGTAATAAAGGTACTAGGTTTACTAAAATTACTCATGGAACCTTCATTAACAGTGATAGCTGCGTCTTTAAACACATATTTTAGCACAATGTTCTTTGCAAAGTATTTCATGTCTACTGAAAACTCATTTAAATGTGATTTTAGGGCAGAAATAAAAGAGAGCCCTTTATTTCACTCAAATGATATTGAGGCAGACTGACCACTAAAGAATTTATATCTTTATCTGTATACATTTTCAGGTCAACAACTTCCTCTGTTTCCTGTCCCTGTTGATGGAGCGATTCTTTTTGTAATGAAAATTTTGTTTCATCATTTTTAGGAGTCCAGAAAAAAATGGAATGTGTGCTGCCAAATTCTTGAGTCTAGCTCCTGTCATAAGAGGCACATCTGCATCATTTTCTTGAGTTACACTGTTTATCTGCATGGTACTCACAACACAAGAGTTCTTCTCTTGATTAACTAAGCATCCTTTATCACAAATTCCCACCATTATAATCTCTACATTAGCAAATCCTATTTGTTGGCCATTCATTCCATTACCATTCGAATATCCATCATATCCTGTTTTAGTGGAATACGATCTTTGTTATTAGTTTGTCTCTTCTCCGCTGTCTTGTCATCTTTCTTCTGACTATATTTCACTTGTCTGTTTGGACCATTCAAAGATATTCACATCTTTAAAATCCTTAAAATCTCTAACTAATTTCTCCTTTTAATATTCTTAATTTGTCATCATACTTAAAAAGCTTCAGTTGCAGCTCCTCTATTCTTAAGAGGAAAGACTCAGCTAATGCTGCATTTTCCAACTCAGGCTGCTTGATCTCAATAAACCTTGCTGCTTCCTCCTCAACAGGTCAAAAGTAATATATAAGCAGTTTTTAAGCTTGCTTCTATGTTAATCGCTTGGCATTTAGCAAGCAGATCAGGGTAGAAATTGCTGTATGTAGACATGCATTTAACTCTTAACCCTCTTGGCACTATATTATAGTGCAGGCAGTCTTCCAAGTGGAAGCACTGCCACTGTACTCTCCTTAACTTAAAAGTCACAGTTTCTATCTGCTTAAGTATTTTATTAGAAGGCGAAGTCACCACATTTATTGTAGCATCAACCTCAGCTAAATTTAATTGCAGCAGCGGGTTGATGTCAACAATCAACATCTTTTTTACCTTATTTGTTCTCCTTCCAGAAAGAGATTCAGCTTGTTTCTCCATTTCCATCCGGTAACTAAATATATAACAAAATATATTCTAAAAACACCTGCAAAAGCAATCCCAGTAGTAAAATGTCACCCTTTAATGAGTATATAGTGTTTAATTAACTATTTAGTATACATGCATTTTAATTCATTCCATAATATTTTATTTATTTATTTTATATTTGTTGACCGGGCTAGTCTAGCTGGATACATGTCCATTTTCAGTAGAGGCCTGAGGAGAAAAGCTCTAAGCATAAGTAAATTACAGAATACAAAATTAAAAAATGGCTAGATTCCAATACATTAGAGAGCAAAAAATGGTTGGAAAACAAATAAAAGTTATTTTGTGAACAATAGTACAGTGTCTTGGCATAGGTTTAAGAAACAATCAAGTACAAAGTCTTTAGTAGGTTTCAGGTACAATCAAGCAAAAGTTTACACAATATTTGAAAATTATTATTCATTAAGTGAGAGGAGGAGAAAGAGAAAAGGCAGGAAAACACAAGTACTAGTATAAAGTTAGCTTCTATTGATCAATGCTGCAGAGGGGCCAAAGCCCAGGAGGAAGGGGTATAGCAAAAGAGAAATAAGATGATAAGTATGATTCAGTCAGGCTTAGAGCAGGGACAAAGCCAATGTATTTTTAGATGTTCTCTGAGATGTTTCTTGAAGAGTGGTGTAGATGAGAGAGAAGTGAGCATTCTAGGAAGCTTGTTCCAGATTCTGCCCACAACATTGGTAAAGAGTGAGTCCCCAGCTTTGTTATTAGATTTAATGTTGGCAATTAGTAGCTTATTAGCTGAGCGTAGTGTTGTAAGATTTTTATATGGGGAGATCAGGTTAGAGAGGATAGGGGTATTAGTAGGGTGGTAAAGGATTTTTTGTGTGATCACAAGTTGATTATATAGTAGTTGGTTTTGTAATTTTGACCATCCGAGTTGTTTAAGGTTGAGACAGTGGTGGGTTCTATAAGGGGAGCCAGTGGCAAATCTGACTAAATTATTATAGCTAGTTTCAAGCTTGGTAAGATTATGCTTTGATAGATTGGTATATATGGCAGAAGCATAGAATAGGGTAGAAGTGAGATGAGTCTGGGCAATGGTGGCTCTAGCTAGTGGTGTGAGGAAGGGTTTGATTCTATACAGGGAGCCTAATTTTGTATTGACAGTTTTTATAGTATTGTTGATATGGTCATCATAGCTGAGGTTATGATCAATGGTTATGCCCAGGAGATGTGCAGTAGGATCAGGGGAAAGACAAGTTCCATTATTAGAGGTAATTGTAAAGTGGATCTGTGGAGATTTTTGGGTGGGAGTAAAAAGTAATAATTTAGTTTTTTGGGGGTTAAGGAGGAGGCAATGATGGGTGAACCACTTTTCAACAGAGTTAAATACAGTTTGAGTAAAGGTCTGGAGAGAGGTTGATGACTTTGCAGTACAGATTAAAGTAGAGTCATCAGTGTATCATATACAGGTGGCTTGAGGAAAAACAGTATGGAGATCATTAATAAAAATGGGGAAAAGAAGAGGGCCTAGGATAGAGCCTTGAGGGACTCCAATGTTCACGGAGAGGGGTGTGGAAAGATTATTGTCCCAGAGCACTACTTGTTGTCTATTTTCTAGATAGGATTTAAACCAAAGAATTGCTTGTGGGTCAAGAGATTGGGCTTTTAACACACTGATAAGTAAGTTATGGTTGACCATATCAAAGGCTTTTGATAGGTCAATAAATAGAGCGGATGAGAGAGAGTTATTGTTTCGATTCCTGTTTATACAGTCAGTAAAAGTTAGCAGGGCAGTAGTAGTGCTATGAAAGGGCCTAAAGCCATGCTGAAAGTTGGCAAGTAAATTATTGTGGAGCAGGTGTTGAAGTAGTTGATGGTGAATACATTTTTCCATTATTTTGGCTAGTGGAGAGAGTAGTGCAATTGGTCGGAAGTTGGAGATATCAGTGGATTTACCTCCTTTATGCAAGGGGATAATACGGGAGACTTTCCATATGGAAGGGATGGTGCCTTCTGAGATTGTTCTGTTTATAAGGATGGATATGGGATATGCTATGGCTTTGGCAGCTATTTGAAGGTATTCTGCTGGCAGGCGGTCAGCAGAAGAGGTGCAAGGTTTGAGTTTTTGAAGGAGTTTGCAGATAAAGGATGTTGGCACAGGTTGTATATGGAAGGAGGGAAGTGAACTGTTTGTATATTGTAAAGGAGAGGGGGTAATGGGCGCTAGTGTTTTTGCTAGAGTTTGAATAGCTTTAGTGAAGTAATTGTTAAAGGCATTGGCTATTTGCATGGGACTATTATGGGGAATAGAGCATGGGGTTGGAGTTCTAGCCTGTCCTGGTTTGAGAAGTTTATGCTGCGGTAGCGTTGTCGCCTCACAGTTAGATGTTACCCGTTCAGTTTTCAGTTAGAGCGTCTTCTGTGTGGCGACATGCGTGAATGGGTGTTCCTTCATTGAAGGTTGTGCATTAGGCCCGGCAAGCCAGCACGTAAAAATCTACTGCCAATCATTAGCGGACTGGAGTTCTGCTGTGGTGACCCCTAACCGGGAAAAGCCGAAAGACATACTATTAATGCCTGATCAAAACCTTTGAGGGTTTTTAGAGTGTAATTGTTGAAGGTGGGAATAATAGTTTTTCTTGTCTAAGATAATGTCCTTTTTGGTAGCATTTCTTAACTGTTTAAAGTATAGGTGGTCTGCGGAGCTCTTAGAGGCTCTCCATTTGGCCCATATTTTGTTCCGTAGGAACATTTTATCTCTGGTTTATTTTGTGAGCCATGGGGCTATTTTGGCCCTAACTCGGGAAGAGCAGCACTATATAAATATCATGTGATCCTATATACAAGATTATGTTAGGGACTAAACAAGCATTTTGTTTTCATTCTGATGAAGTCTCTATCATTTTAGTAGGAATCAAAACGGTAGAATGTAATGACTGTATAACATATATTCAAGATAAGTTGGCTAAGTGAACTTAATTGCATGTAAGCTAAATAAGAACAAAGGGAGCCTATACAGGTCAAATTCTAGGCTGGAATGTAGCTGGAATGAGACCAAGTCATGTACTGGTCATGTATGAGTTATGTAAAGTGAATGATCAGGTACTGTAACTTGTGCAAGCTGAACAATATGTACTAAACTGGTGATGAGTATTCTTTGGAAATGATTACTGTCGGCACACTCAAAGAGTGTTGGTAAAATCTGTGGCAGTGGTGAATGAATGTTTAATGAGACAGTTATAAATTTGAGTCCTGTATCCAGCCACAACAAGAATGTATTTCACAATAGGCTATAAGACATATTCAAACTGACATCGGTCTTCAAAAAGAGGAGATGAGTTAATAAAAATATGTAAATTTATTGGCAAAGACTGAGCGCTTTCATCCTCTAACTTCAGGGCTTGATCAGAGTGATAATCACAATATCACAATTCCCTGGCTTAAATACGAAATAGTAAAACAACCAGTCAACAGCCTAATAACATTTTAAAGACATACCCCAAGGAAGAAAACACCTAACATATCTCTCAGTAAAATGGCCCCCATGAACATCGGTTGATTTTATTTCCTATAATCTTTGATACTTAAAAGTTATAATAAATTAATATGTTGCTTAAAATGTATACAAAATATGAATGTAATAGTGAAAAATAAATATATGAATAAAACATTATTAAATTAACCTGGATTTCATTTTAAAGGACCCATAAAAGTTACAGAGGGGGTTGGAAGGGTGGCCTAATGGTTAAGGTGTTTGCCTTACAAGCACAAAGTGCAGGGTTTGAGTCTCACAAGGGATTATTGGCTAGGCTTAAAATGGCTCACAAGGGCAGTTAGCTTAGTACTAATCTATGAACCTATGAGTCATTCAGACCTGGATCTTTGGTTGCATCCAACTTCAACTGCCATAATACCTCTTTATATTCCATTAGGCTTCCACAATCACCCCCCACCCCCCATCAACTTGAATTTTGCCTACTACAAAAAATATAAATCTCTTAAATTCCTTACAATTAACTGAGTGACCATATATTATCCAGTTCCTAGCTGTATATGTCATTCATGGAAATTAACCTGGATAGTCTAACCATTTGCCCCTTCACCAAACTTACCTTTTGGTGTAAAGGGTGACAGCTTTTGAAATGTAAAAAATGTTTGAGAGTTTTTTCCTATAAAATGTGGATAAAAACCTATTCCGTTCTTTGTTCATATACAGAATTATGTCCAAATAATCTATCTGATATGCAAGTATCCTGTATGTAAATTTTAAAAATGATGTACTTGTCATATATTTGATAAACATGGGAACTGTCTCATATTTACCATTCCAGATGATTAGAATATCATCCAAAAATCTGTAGTATGAGACTACATTGTCAACATATGGCGATATAAAAACATGTTTCTTTTCCCCAAGCCGCTAATACCAAGTTGGCATAAATGGGCACACACCTGACGCCACTTGCCACACCTGAAGTCTGACAAAACAACTCCCCTTCAAAAAATATTAAGTTGTTGTGCAACATCAACTTCATGAATTCCATAGTTACATTAATTCAAGAATTCTTCAGTTTCACATCACTCAACAACATTTCATTAAAAACATTTAAACCAGTTTGGTGAGGTATAACTGAAAATAAATTTATAACATCAACGATTATTAAGTAAACATCTGAGCTCAATTTTATATTTAACAAATTCAAAAGGTGCCATGAGTCATGTAAAATATGCAGGATATTCAATATAATAATAAACGCTGCTAGAGGTTCTGTTTTTGACCCTTTTGCAGCAATGAGTCATAAATGTAGATCATTTTTATGGATTTTCAGGATTCAAACTATTGAAGGTGTGTAGCATTTCTTGACCTTAAAAAAATCAAATTTGTCCTTGGTTAGAAACCCTTGTCACAAAGCATCAAACAAAAACAAATCAATCTTAGCATATGAAACATTAATTTCATTCTTGGAGACCCTTTCATATGTACAATCATCATTTAAAATAGGAAACATTTTACATGAGTAATCAAAATAACTCATGACCACCACCCCTCCACCCTTGTTGGGCTTAATGACTCTAGTTTCTTTGTTTCAAATACAATTCCTTTAAAGCTGCTTTTTCTGCTACAAACTATTGTTGCAGCATTTGAAGGTCCTGTCCAGTGCTCTAATTTCATGCTCACAGATGTATTCAACCATTGAAACACAAGAGATTGTGGGGGGGGGGGTTGTTAAAAATACTTCTCCTTTTAAAAAAGAATATTGTCACATTTTCCAGTTCCAAAAAACAATCTTAAATTCAGTGACCTTGTGTAAAGCTTCAAGTTAATCAATGTTTTTGCTATGTCCATCTCAAAAGAAGGTACAAAAGTAAACCCCTTCATGAATAAAGAAAAAAGAAAAAGAAAAATGTCCATCTGCTAGGGGGAAATCAATAAGGTTAAAAAAACTTAAAACCATTCTTGTTGCCAGAGCCTCTTTTTAACTGAATTGAACATTATTTTTATTTGTGGAAACAAAACTCCATTGTTTCTCCTCCCCCTTCCCATTAAATAATTCCCTGTCACTTCCTCTGAGGTGTTCTACACATTCCTCCAGTTCTGCTGAGTCTTTCTCTCATGTGCCAATCTCTCCAATCACCTTAGACGAGGGAATTATAAAAGAAAAATTATCATATTGAGGTACCTCACAGGTATTTTCAATGCTTTCCAAATTGCCAAGGGTTTTTTCCTTTCAAAATGTAAAATCAAATTACTTGACAGGAGATGAGGGTGGGTAGGCTGAGTGCTTTTTTCTCATGCGATGAACTGATGGCTTTGTGAAGGTCAGTATATCAGGCAGTATTCCCAACTTTCAGAACAATACTGACATAAAAACAAAAGCTGGCTCAAGTGGTTGAATAAACAGTAAAGTGATTTTTGAAGCCTTTGGTTTGATTGAGGGGGATACAGATTGGCTGACTTATCATGACTTTTTCTTAACTGTGTAATATCAGAGGTACTACTATTCAGATATAAGGCTGTGGACTGAGATGGGTATCTTAAGACATAAGAATTGTCTCATACTGTCTGATGACCATATACTACTCAAATAGCATACTATAGTGTGTTAGAGATGTACATATTTAATATCCTTGGAGGCAAAACTCCCACCCATGCAGACAGTAAATGCAGACAATAGAATAGTCAGCAGTGCATCACATATCACACCTGTCCAGGCCATCACAATACATTTAATCCAGCATATGCTGAGGTTCTAAAGATTAACTTGACTAAACTTCAAAGACCTCCAAAATGGAATACAAGCACAGAGCATACTCAGTAAGTTAAGCATATCACCTCTCATACCACAAAGAGTCCCAAAGTCATGGATGCTAAGCCCATAGGACAGGCACCTACTCAACAAAACATTCTGGTTATAGGTGACTCCATTGTATGACATACAAATGTACCTTTTACCAGACTGATCAAGGAAAGAGTGACAGTCACACATTCACTCAACTACTTGAAAAACAAGTACCAGTAAAACTATGTCATAGTACATGTGAGTGCCAGTGTTTTGGGATGTATCTCCCTGGACTATATGAAGAGAGACGTGATGGTGCTTTCAAGCTATGTGTTCCAAGCAGGTATGAGCCAAACACTGAGCAGCATTCTACCTTCTCCAAGGTCTGCATCTGTCCCCTCTAGGGTTTTGATATTGGCAAAGACAATGTTCACCCTCCTATAGTGTCTTCTTAAGCAATGCCAACCTGATAACCCTACCAATATAAAAAAGCAAGCAAAGGTAAATATGGAGGTGTTATTGATCAATGCTAGGAGCCTAAACAATGAAACTCCACTCCCTACAGACCATTCACACCCTACAGGACATAGACATCTGTGTAATGACTGAAACAGGGTTTAAAATGGTGGAGAACACTCTGCCTGTACAGGGCTGTAATGCTTTTAACACATTTTGACTGGCTACTGCTTTAGAGGGGAAAAGAGCGTAAGTGTCTCAATCTTCATTCAGAAGAATCTCACATCAATGATAGTTAAATTGCATGATGCACTAGAACTTCTTCATGTCCAAATAACCATCAAAAGGGTTCTGTACCATATATTATCTCCCTCTGTGACCCAAGAAAGCCAAAACATCTCTCGACAGGAGTTGGAATCACTGAGTATTAAGCCCTAAACAATTTTCGTAGGTGATCTAAACCATTCAGTTATAGACCATGAAACCTACACATCCACAGAGACGTTGTCAATGCAAATGCCCTATGGAAGCATCTTCCACTATCACTTGCATATCTTAGTCAATTGTTAGGTCTGACACTAAAGCTGTCTCCTTTGAAATAAAATTGAAACCAGAGACCCCGCCCAGCTAAGGTACCTTTAGAAATTTCTATAAGACAAACTATATACTCCTATCTTGAAATCCCCACCAAACTCAGTTAACTCTGCTTAATACATAGAAACATACACTGATGCACTATACCTATGTATGCTGTAGAAACAAGCACAGGGCAAACCCCAGAAACAAACCCCCTTGGTGGTACCATAATATCAACATGCTTTACAATAAAGGAAACAGAATTTCAACTACAAGTAAGAGGAACAATACCTAGAATAATAGAGCCTTCATCACTGAAATAAACAAACAACTCAGGATCTTAATAAAATCCACCAAAGCCAAATATGGGGCTAAAACAGCCACTCAAGCCAAAAACAATCACAAGACCTTTTTTAGTTATGTTTGTAACCTTAGAAGGTCAATGCAGCAGTGCACTGAGCTGATTGTGAATGATATTACCTACAGTGAGTCTGAAGATATAAATAACCTACTGGATGATAAATTAATTCAAACTTCACCCCTCTCTCCACTCTATCTATCCCACAAGATATACCTGAAACTGTTTCCCTTCCAGCTATCATACAAAATGAAGTCCTGAAGGTGCTATCAAAGCTAAAAATAATGCATATGCATATCTCTGGATGCATCGTAAACAACATGAAGTACAATTTAGCTACCCCCATCAATACTGTTCAACCTCAACCTCATTACAGGTATTTATACCAAGAGAATGAAGAAAAGTTACAGTCATTACACTGCATAAAGGATGAACCTCTACAAACCCAGGCAGTTACAGACCCATACGTCTGACCAGCCTCATATGCAAAGCAAAGACTTATCAAGATAGCTCTCAACCTCTTAATGCAATAAATCTAGACAAACCCTGACAGAATGGGGGAACAAAGCCCCCAACATAGGGACAGATTTTAAATACTACTCTTATAAACTTAGAAAGTTCCCATAATAACAGGATTTGTCTTAGCATGCATTTTTCTGATGGGTATGAAGTCAGAACCACAAGTGTATATCATTATTTAGTGACTTCAAGTCCTCAGATCATCCCAGTAATTAGCCAGAAAACCATACATTTTATGAGGAACAGACCAAAAATGTGAGGCAAAAACCTGTACATTCTGCAAAAATCTGGGCATTTGTGAGGTATGTTTATCATGTATCTAATCAATAATGATATAGGGAACCTACAAACACTGGACTTGTCTCAGTTTGGATTCATCAAGGGCAGATCATGGTTACTCAACCTGGTAAATTTCTTTGAAAAAGTCATCAAAAGAAAGGAAGAAGGTAAAACAGTACACACAGCAAACCTCAACCAGACCAAGGCTTTTGATGCAATCTCCCACCTGGGTCTTATGCAACAGCTGAATAAACTGAATAAACTAGGAAAAACCCATAAATCACTGCTGGATTGTCAACTGGTTCACAGATAGGATGCAAGCTATCAAAATAGGGGAAGCTACTTTCTTAAAAACACCAGTCACCAGTGGAGTCTCAAAGGGTTTGCCGCTGGGACCTCTCCTATTTGGCATCTATTTCTCTGACATAATTGCCAATATCTAAGGGCTGTGGCTGACTATTTGAAGATGACTGCAAACTAGGAGCAGTTACTGAATCCCCAATTACTTAGCCATCCTGTGCAGGAAAATTTGTCCCAAACTAATAACTGGAGCTAGAATCGTGTACTGAAACTAAATGCCATAAAATGCACTATCATATCCTTTGGTAAGTTGTCTGCCCAGTGAACTGCCTCATGGATAATACATCATGAGAGTTGAACCAGTTGTTTGGAATTTGAGAACTTATGTGGACAGTGATCTGTCTTTTGAGCAATGTAATCAGTGTCGTAAGAAAGGCCTTCTATATTGAACAGCTTAGAAACAAAGGGATTGTGACTAGATCTAGAGATGTCATTGTCCCTCTTTACTCACCCCTCATTAGGCCAGTCATTGAGTATAATGTCTCCTTTTCATATATCTGTCCAGACACATGGAACAACTGGAATGCCCACAGAGGTACCTTACTAAAAGACTAAAAGACCCAAACAATATGTCCTACATGAGCCACCTCAAAGCACAGCCACTGCACTCCATATCCTACAGACTGCTAAGGAGTAACCTGTGTCTGGCATACAGGCATCATCTGTCTCAGTACTGATGGACCTTCTGTATTTCAGCAAGTTAAAATGGCATCAGAAATAATCAGTCCAAGGAACTAAACTTTTTTGCAACATTAACAGAATAGTTTGGAGGGATAGGTAAATCCCAGAGGATACCACTGCTCCAGAACAGATGTCCCATCCCCATAAAGCAAAGTTCATCACTGTCCAAACTCAAGCACAACTTGAATCTATGGATGGGTAACTGAAATTTTACCCCAAGACTGCCCACTGTACTACTAATGGACAGAAGCAGCTCCTAAATTCTTTATCCCATACGCGGGTTTCCTCATTATCTATGGCATTATCCCAGTTATTCACACTGGGGGTAGTATGGGGATAGGTAAAGCCAATCAAACACCAAACAGGATGGGTTAATTCAAGTACCAAAAGGAAAATTGGCTAAGCTTAAAATGTCCTGCAAGGGCAACTAGCCTAGTACTTACCTATGAAACTATGAACTTAAGTAAGTCTTTACTTGTTGCAACATAAACCTGTTTTAAGTAACATGAAAGTTTCTGTTTAATTAGTGAGAAAGGATTAGAATAACACTGAGCTTGCTAACAAATTCTTCACTAAATGGTAACCTTTCATGTTATTCAATGTATGTTTAAGCTGCAACACATTAAGTGATACCCATTTCCTAACACTGTACTGCATTCCTTCTTTGAGAGTTAGTGGCATACCTCTCAACTGTCCAGATTTTCACAGAATGCCCAGATTTTTGCCTCATATTTTTGGTCTGTTCCTCATAAATTTGTGGTTTTCTTGATTTCTGTGGCAAATCAGTGAGGATTGAATTCACTAAATAATGGCAGGCATTTGAGGTTCAGACTTCATATCTTTCAGAAAATGCACAGTACCACAAGAGCTTTTATTCGAGCAACTTTCTAAGTTTCCAAGAGTATTATTTAAAACTTGTCCCTATTTTTGGGGCTTGGTCCACCCCATTATTTTTGTCTTTGCCCAGGTTTTTTGGGCTAAGAGGTTGAGAGCTATGGTCAGTGGCTCGACTTTAGCCAAGATCTATAGCAGAAATGGAATTGACACATTGGGGAGCACATCAGTTTGCTCCAACCCTCCACCCCCACCACTGGATGTAAGTAATAAAACCTTGTAAACTGTCACATTTTTGGGCAGTCGCGGTGGTGCAGCAGTTAGCATTTCCACCTCACAGCAAGAGGTTCTCTGGTTTAATCCTCGGCTGGGGTTCCTTCTGTGCTGAGTCTGCATGTCCTCCCTGTGGTCATGTGGGTTTCCTCCAGGTGCTCCACTTTCCTCCCACATCCCAAAGACATGCTGTAAGTGGATTGGACACTCTAAATGGCCCTAGGCATGAGTGCGTGCATGTGTGTGCCTTCTGTGGAAGGTTGGGTGCCGGACTGGTAAATCAACACTGTAAAACTCCACTGCCAATCATGAGCAGACATTTGATCCACTGTGACGACCCCTAACCAGGAAAAACTGAAAGAAGAAGAAACTGTCACATTTTTAAAGAAAAGTTTAATAGTTTATGAACTCATTAAACAACCACAAGTGCAATCATTTATAGCAGTTTGGAAACAGTTTATCTGTTCTGTTAAGGGTAGTTTAACTACTAAAAAAAAAAACAAAAAAAAACAAATTTGTAAACTGACAAACATAAAAAAATAAGTTTGTCATCTTACAAAATGTTTTTGTTTTTTGGCACACCCTGCAAGTTTGCATGGTGTGTTTTTGTTTTATGGCACCACCTACAAGATTGCACCTGGAACATGCATGTACCCTCTGGGTTTTATCAGTGAGCCAATTTGATACCCATTTGGTAACATATGGCTTGATGCCTAGTTGAGAGAGTTTATCTATTATACCTGAGTGGGGAATAGTATCAAAGGCTTTGGCCAGGTCAAAGTAGGTGGTGTGCACTGTCTTCCCCTTGGCCATGACTTTGGTGACTGTCTCAAAGAAGTTGACCAAATTTAACAGGCATGACCTCACCTTGATGAAATCAAATTGTGTGGGATTGAGGGTTTGGAGGTTCCCAATGTCCTTGTTAATGAGATCCATGACAATCTGTTCCATGACCTTGCAGATCAGGCTAGTTAGACTGATGGGTCTATAATTTCCTGGATTGGTGGACGCTCTACCTCTATTCAAAGGGATGACAGTGGCCGTCCTCCATTTGGCTGGGATGAAGCCGGTACTCAGGCTTTGGTTGAATTGTTTGCCTAATGATGCTGCAAGTTCCTGCCTGAGTTCATATAGGATGAAGCCTGTGATGTTATTGGTTCCCATGGAGGCTGTATTTTTTGCCATTGAGAGGACAGTGATGACTTGCTTCCAAGAGATAAGGAGAGGGGGTAGGTGCTGAGGATGTCCTGATTTACTGATGGGGGCGGGGATAGACTGGTGAAGTTTTGGATGAACCTTTCTGCCAGCAGGTTGGCTATATCTATGGCATTTGTGTGGGTCTATATTACATTGTCAAAAGATGTTAACATCAAATGCCTTTTCATCGACACATAAACATTGAACTCCCAAAAGTCTGAACGGACACTTCAGCAATTTTTTCCCAGGGGAAAAGAATTACTTGGCCAACTAAAAACCAAACAAACTGTCAGACCCTAAGAAGTAAGGGGCTATGCCCCCACACTCCCCTAGCTAAATATACCAACTCCAAGATTGTACTACAGTGGAGTTCCTGGACAGAGAGTTTTTCCTTTTATTATAGAGTTTATTTATTGTAGTCTTCCTTGAGGAGAATGATTTTGTTCTGTCGGGTATTCATGATTCCATGCAGCTATATAAATCCTCGTATAGTACTTCGGTGTAGGTTTAGACATTTGTGCCAGTTTCTACCGAGGGGGAGGGGGCTGTGAAGCTGTTTATACCTTCCCTCAGGAGGCCGTAATCAGCTTTGGAGAAGTTTTTCTGTTTGACCCTAGCAAGGGGGGGAGGTCTGGGGAGACAATGACTTTGAAAGTGACTGGTTTGTGGTCAGATCTTACCAGGGAGGATGACACTGTAGGGATGCTGCAGTGGTTACTCATGTTGGTTAATACCAAGTCCAAGATATTATCACCTCTTGTGGGGGTGACGACCAGCTGGTCCAAGGCATTTGCATTGATGAAATCAAGGAATCTCTGGGCATTTGTGTTTTAGCATGAGTAGTTCTTCCAATCTATGGTTGGATAATTAAAGTCACCCAGGATCGTGGTCAAGGGTTGAATCTTGGTAGAATCGAAGAAGTCCACATAGGTGGAGTGGGCATTTTGAGTCAAAGTTGGGGGCCTGTAGCTAGCTATGATTTTAATAGGGGTCTTGTCAATGGTTAACTGCACCTGTGCATCATACTGTTTGACTAGCCTGGAGGTGTGTATGTTTTTAATATATACTGAAACTCCACCTCCTTTTGCTTTGCTGCCCAAGGTATGAAGTCTGAATGTATGATAGGATGAGTAACCTGGTATGGCTGGGGTGCTCTCCACAGCTATGAACCATGTTTCTGTGACTGCACAAATGTCAGCATCTTCCAGGGTTAAGAATGCTTGCAATGAGTGCAGTTTCATGTTTATAATCCTAGCTTATAGCAGCATGACCTTTAATTTGCATTTTGATGAAATTTTCATGTTGGTAGTTTTGACCTCATGGTATTGCCTAAAAAAGGTACTATGGAGGAGGCAAGAGCATTTGCCAGAAGTCTGAAGTCCAAGAGAGACAGATGCAGGCCATCCCTGGCAAAGCATCATGGTCTGTCGATCATGTCTTCCCAGGTTGTCAGGTGCTGGATCTCCTTTGAATGACACCAGAAACTAAGCCAATTGTTAAAGTCAATCATTTTCTGTTTATATTGAGGCATCATTATGGGTGATATTAGAATACTGCTTAAGGCTAGGGACATACCTGCCTGGAACCCAGGTAATGCTGAGAACTGGTATATTTCTTTCAATAGATCAATAAAAGAAATGCAGAAAGAAAAATTGTGTAAACTTTTTTTTTCTTCTAGGAGACTATATAGTAGACATAATCATTCATGTAGGCAGACAGATGGGCTCTGTTGTACATAATGCAGATAACAGATTGTGAGACTTTTAAGAGCTTTATAATAGCTTTTATCAATAAATGTCATTTGTCTTCTTTCTCCCACTTTGGATATCAGGAAATGTGACAATCCTAAAAAGGAGTAATAGGGATTTGAACATAGGTTAGGTGCCCTGGTAGGCATTGGTGGAAAAGGAGCAGGGAGAGTTGATAAGTTGACAAAGGGGGTATTCAGAGAATATACTGCCATAGTGCTGCTTGTACTTTAGTGGTGAACTGTAGCAGTGCTGTGGTACTAATAAGAAATTTAAAGGCATAAAAAAGTCACAGTGAGCAAAAGTTCATTAACGACTTATTTATATGTTGGAAAAACTGCATTAAGTATTTTCCCAGCACAAACACCTAGCAAGAAAAAAAATAATATAATGGTATGTTCTGTCTGAATACATCTGAAATTTATCATGAAAATACATAGGCAATGCTCAGAATTGTTATATTTCTTTCAATTAAAAAATGCCAACTTTTTTTGCTTCTAGCAGATTGCATTCTAGGTACGCCCTGATAGAGATCTTCAGTGGCTAATTAGTGTAGAAGTGCCTCAGGATTGGAAAAGAGCAATAGGCAGGCTGCCTCTCAGATAGCATAAGTGGCCAAATACCAACATATGTCATTAAAACTCACCATAACCTAGATAAACATATTATCTATAATCAAATATGAAATACAACCAATTTCAGCAAAGATATTTTCAATAAAACACTAAAATATAACTGAAATGCACTTAGAACAATGTACTAGATATTGCTGTAGAACATTTTAGTAACATATTCTTGCAGACATTAAATAATCTAGCACCAGTAAGTAATAAAAGAGCAAAGCCCAACCCAGAACCATAGCTGACAAAAGAAACAAAAAAAAATTTAGGACAAAAAGGGATAAAGCCTGGAAAAAGTGGTATAAAATAAAATTCAAAATGCCTTCCAGCAATGTAGACATCTTAGAAACCTTGCAAAACTCCATGTCCAACAGGATAAGCAAACATATTAAACATACTATACCAACCTACAAGTCAAACATAAAAACAACCCAAAGCTTTTTTGGTCATCACTAAATAAACTGCTCCACCCTGGCAAGATCACCACTCCCTCTCCAAAAAACTGACAATATAACAGACTATCCCACACAGTCTAATACTTACTTTATACAATCAATATTATCTCTCTTAGATGCTAATACATCTTACTCTCTCTCTCTGTCTACCCCTGTCCAATCAAAACCACCCACAGCTCTTCAATTTTAGTCCAGTACCTACCTCGCTCATAAGGAAGTTGATATTTAAACTAAAAACTGCTTCTATAGCTGTAGACCAACTACCATCAGACTACCTAAAAATGGCTGCATAAGTCCTAGCCTTCCCTGCGTCCATGTTAATTAATAGATCCATAGCAGAAAGCTATGTCCCATCACTGTGGAAAAAATCCTACATCACACCACTGCACAAAGGTGGCACATCTTCAGAGTTTCATAACTACAGACCAATAGCAATTATCTCTCCCCTCTCCAAAATAATATAGAAATGCATTCATATGCAGCTGATAATCAGCTCTCAGAAACGCAACATGGCTTTAGGCCCCATTACAGCACCACTACTGCTCTACTACATTTTACCAACATAGAAACAATGGTCTGCATGTATCCAAACCTTTTTATGTAATTTTTTAAAATAAATTGTTTATAGAAACAGAATTTTATGAAGGAACATGTTAAACTTTTTTATAGGTACACTGACGATTTGATTTTTGTTTATGGGGGGGGGGGGTATGACAAAGTTGAACATTTTTGTTTGTAACCTACAAGAGAATTCCCTTAATTTATCATTTCTTGGTTTGCAATATGGTAACAAGATCACATTCCTGGATTTCATCTTAGAAGGTTTAGAAGATGACACCATTTCAACAGGGGTTCATAGAAAATTTACGGATGGTAGCCAGTATCTCCATGCCTCTAGCTGCCACCCCCCCCCCACACACACACACACATGATAATGTCGCTCCCATATGGGGAGTTTTTGAGGCTTTCTAACATTTGTAATAATCAGATAAATTTACTGGAAGAAATTACTGACTCAATGAAAATGTTTTGGATAGAGGCTATAAATCTGATATCATAAGAGAAGCAAAAAAATAAAATTTTAAATATTAATGAAGGAATGTTTTCTGTACAGAGAGTTGCCCCTGGCACAGGGTATGGTAGGAGGCAGAATAAGGAAATGGAGAAGATATACTTTGTCTCCACTTATATTGTGTTAAGTGATGAGATTGTTGAGACAGCCAAATATTACTGGAATTTGTTATTAAAAGATAGAATTTGGGGTAATATACTTCCTTTACAGCCCACAATTTCATACAAGAGAGGTTAAAAACTTGAAAGATATGCTCATACATGGTAAGTTCACATTACCAAATGTGGACATTACTAGTAGTGTAGATTCTATGGGCACTAAAAGATGTGGAAACTGTATGGTATGCCAGCATATTATAAGTTTCTTTGAATACATCAATGGAATTAAATATACACCTAGAGGTACCTTCTCTTGTAATAGTAATGGAGTAATTTATGCCTTGAGATGCCCCTGTAATTTATTTTATATAGGGGAAACTAAAAGATTGTTCAAGGCAAGATTTATGGAACATATTAGAGATATCAGGAATCAGAGAGTGGATAAAGTTATTGCTGCACATTTTAAAGATAAACATAGTAGTTATTTTGTATTACTTCAAGGAAGTGTTTTAGAACAAATCAAATTGTATTATGAAAATAAAATTTTATTAAATGAAAAACTTTTGTATAAAGAATCTGTATATATTTTAAAGTATGAGACTTTGGTCCCTTTAGGACTGAATATTGAAGTAAATTGGAAATGTTTGCTTTGATTGTATTAGCTTGTTATCCAATTAGTTTTTTAATTGGTGGTTGATGGAGTGTTGAAATGTTCTGCTTGTGAATCAGTTTTTATTCTCCTGGAAGGTGGTTACACTGAGGTGGTAGAGAGAGTGAAAAATAAAATTTGTTGTGGAAATATTGTGCGGCTGGTGGTTTTTCAGTAGTGGATCTGTACCAGTTGTTGGCAAGTTTTGGTTTCTTGTTCTCAGTTGTTGCAGCAATGATCTGCTTGTGTCTACCATGTTCTTAGACTTGCCAAAGGCATTTGATACTGTCTCGCACCAGAAACTAGGTGTTCATCTCTCCTCAATTAGACTTTCACAGTACTCCTTGCTGTGGTTTCTTAGTTATCTATCTGAAATTTAATGAGCCATTAAATGGCAACAACCTACTCATCTTTTCAACCATTTATACAGGTATCCCTCATGGTTCTATCCTGGGTCCTCTCCTATTTAATATATTTATTCATGACCTCCACACCTCCACTCACCATGCTAGTTTAGTTCAGTATGTAGATAATTCAACATTAATATGTGTGGCCTCAACAATAAATACGCTTCAAGACATTACTCAAAAAAACAAAGTTAATGCTTTTTAACTCTAAAGGTTGCCAAAATCAAAAGCAATTTTTTACCATAAAGTCAGCAAATAATACTGTCCTTGAAACTGTAACTCACAGTAAACTTCTAGGCATTATAATACATGACAATCTCAAATATGACCAGCATATACTGCACACCATTAAATTTACATACCAGAAATTAGGCTCCCTTTATAGGATCAATGGATTCCTTATGGATACTGCAAGGGAAACTCTAGTCACCACCTTCTTATTGCCAACTCTCTTATATGTCACTCCTATTCTAACAAACTTAAATGATACTCAAAGAAAAATACTTGCCTCCTGCTACAATAAAATAGCTAAATTTGCACCACCAATCTCCCTCACAGGACCCACCATTGTCATAGCTTAAAGCAATTAAACTGGCTTGAACTATACAACTACCTAACAAATTCACAACTAACTACAGCATGCAAACTAATTCATCATCCAGAAAAATGCCCTGCACTACATAACTAATAGACCTACTCTCCAGCAAGGGACCTCCACTCTAGTAACAAATTCTTATTACTTTCAATTAAGTCAAATAATGTTGCAGGAGACTGTTTCTACTCCCAATATGTTGCTAAACTCTGGAATAGTACTCCATACAAATAAAACTCTCCAACAAACTCAATAGTTTTAAACCACTGCTTAAACAACATCATAACCAATCCTGGTCCTGCACATGGTCATCACAAGGTTGAGACTGTGTTCAATGTACGATACTCTCTAAATACTCTCCTTAAACAGAATATATTCAAACTCTTATTGAAATGACAAAACTGCCTGTACAATCCATTAAGTCGCACATGGTCTTTCTCTTTAGTAGCTTCCATCTCTGTAAAATCTTAGAATGAATATGTATTAATGTAACTAAAGTTTGTGTGTAAATGTGAATGGAAATGTAACTACTGTCTGTGTATAAATGTAACTAGAAATGTAACTACTGTCTGTGTATAAATGTAACTAGAAATGTAACGACTCTGTGTTTAACTAGAACTTAGTATAATGCAATGTAAGCAAATGGAGCTTTTCTCTTCCACTGAAAATTGCTATTACCCAGTCGACTTTCCCAGTAAACAAAGACAAATAAATTAATTAATAAATACATTTTAGTATCCTTGCAAAACAGGGGTGAGGACCAAGAGAAATCTGTAAAACTACAGGCCTGTTATCTTAGAGAAGAAAATTGAAGGATTGAAAGCTGGAATTCTGGTTGGTAGTGAGTCTGGAGGACAACGATCTCCAGGATGAGAACCAGTGTGAGTTCTTTACTAGAAGGAATTGTAAGTCAAAGGTCATCTAATTTTATGGCTGGATTACAGGAAAATTGACAGTGGAGTGCCAGTAGACATGATCTACCTGAAATTCAGCAAGCCCTTTGACTTTTCCCCACACAGGAAATGTTAAGAGGATTTGGTATATGACCAAGATTGAGAAACTGTATTGCTGAGTAGTTGAGTATAAGACACTGTGGGCTGTGGTAAGGGGGGATGAGAGGAATTAGGAAAGTGACTAATGGAGTATTACAGGGTTCTGACATGGATTCCATGCTGTTTATTGTGTTTATCTCAAACATAGCCAAAGGAGCACAGAACATCATTAGACTCTTAGCTAATGCCACATGCACAGCAGTGAAGAATGGGGGAAGAGTCATGGGAAGGATTTGGAAAGAATGACTGAGTGGGCATAAAAGTGGCATTGAGGCACATTGTAAGCAAATACCAAAGTACTGTACTCAGACCACAACAACCCTGGTGTGAAGTATCAGCTGTGGGGAGTAAAACTGATAGGAAATGATCAAGAAAAGGCTCTGGGGGTGTTAACTGAAGTTGGATTATACCATTTAGAGTAGAGTGAGAGGACAGTGGCAGCTGCCAGCAGAATGCTATGTATATCCTCAGGGGTCAGACTGCATAAGCAAAGAGTTCTGCAGGGCTCTGATCAGATCACAACCTGAGTACTGCATGCATTTCTGGGAACACCAGGGTATTGGAAGGTATGCAGGGAAGGCTATTAGAAAGATTTGTGGGGTGAAGAGGAAAAAATATGATTACAGACTGAATGAACTACAGCTCTTCTAACTTGACACCTGAAAACATAGCAGAGAGGAGGATTACAGTGACATTCAAGATTATGTCATAGAGATGTGAAAGGGTCATCCTTAACAGAAAGGAGAGAAGGAGGGGACACAAGCAGTAGATTGTAGGGGATCACTGCTGCCTGGATTTCCAAAAGTTCTACATCACAGAGAAGGTTGTGGACACATGGCATGATTACAGAAATGGTTGATGGAGAGGAAATTCACTTAGGCATTCAAAAAGGCATGGGGGAGATAATAAAAAGAGTAAAGGGAAGGTAAATATGGAGTTGAGGTACAATGTTAAAAGCACTTAAAGGCAGACAAGATATGCTTATTTTTTCCTTCTGCCATCAGGCAATAATTGTGTTAAAACATTGTACTGTAGTTTGGAAGGACTCCTAACAAAGGGAAAACATCACTTGAAAGTGTTGCTTGTTCTATAGCAGTACATCCTACCTTGTACTCATTTTATGATTGTTCTATGAACTGCATATGTTACCATGAGTGGAAGCGCAGTCTTTTTAGACAAAAGCTATGAGCATATTCCTGTAGTTTATCTGTGCTAGCTGTAGAACAACATTCATGTCCTAAAGTATGATGTAGTCCTGCTAAAGGACAACATTTAATTTGCACCACATTAATAACTGTAGTTAGACACTCCTTTGTCACAGTTATTTTTCTTCAGCATCTGACCAACACTTGCACTGTGAGCTAATTGTAATCATTTTGGTATTGAGATCTAATTTCTGTGATTTGTATTTCATCTTCCTGAAACTCCCTGCATCATGAAAACCCCACACCTTACTGTCAATGTTTCTATCTGTACTGCCAGTGCCTAGAAATCAGACATAAATCTTTATTGTTGAATGGTTGCATCAGGTTGCCAGTCATATTCATCTCTTTTATTTAGGGGTGCTGGGGATAGGCCCATAGGAATTCAGATGTAATAACAGTACCATGAATTGACAGTGCCTTCAAATGTGTGCCTGCATTACTTGGGTACAATAATAACATTAAAAAAACTGTCTTTATTAAATCCTTACTGTCAGGAAGCCACAACCTATAAAGGTGAACGTCCTGCATGTCTGTCAACACCCCAACACAAAAGCACTTAAATATATCCACATGCATTCCAGCACATGGAGAACTATATCCCCATTCACTAGTGGCCATATAGGGAGATTTATTTCACTAGGTAGGTACTAATAAAAGTGACACAGACAACAGAGCAGAAAGTGCTGATGGCAGGTGTGCCTGGAAATAGGTGTGGTCATTGCTTGGGTTTGGAAATGGAAGACTTAAAGAAAATAAAGTATAAGTAAAACCAGCTCAAACAAGAACCTTTCACCCTCTCATGTATCCCCCCTCCTCTTCCTGCACCGCAGTGACCTTCTGCTGCAGCCTGTTTGTCAAAGATGAGGAGCCCAATTCTAGTACAGCAGACAAAACTCCACAGTTTTGAACAACAGAGTACTCACCAGTGTTGTTGAGTCCAAAAAGAAGTGGACAGGAAACAGCAAAGGACAACACCCAGACTACTGCAATCATAACTGACACCCTTCGCTTTGAGCTGTAACGTGTGTTGTAGAGCATTGGCATTGCAACGGCAGTGTACCTAAAATGGCATATAAAGGCATCAAAGAAAATCTGCATCATTATATTCCCAGACATAAAAAGACATTAAAATAACACTTTCTAATTACTGGTATATTGTGTAATATATCTGCATATCTGAATATCTGACCCAAAAGAAGTCATACATACATATAGTATGCACATAAATAGTGAGTCCCCATGCACACACACAATTCCCAGCAATGGGTGGCAAAATTATTCAATTCCGCACAGCTTTCTGCTTGGCATGGTATTACTGTCACCACTCTGCCACTCTGGATATGACCAGAGGCCACTAGCTACCTGCTGCTCTTGATTTAACCCAAATATTTACAAATTAATATCAATCTAACTAAGTGGAGATGGGAGCCACAGCTTGTTAACCTATAGTAGTAAATAATGATAACCCTCTTATTAGATAATAAATCACAATAATGCATACATAATAAAGATCAGTCACAACAGCTTATAAAAATACATAAACTTAACTTGAACAATAAAGAAAATAATACAGATGCATAGTAAATAAACAGCAGAATGAAAAAGTACACAGAGAATATTAAAATAACAGTTAGTTATGCAGAGTTTTTAAAAATAATTTGAACCACTGTTAACTCACGATCCTAGCTGCCATATTAAAGAGTTGCTGAATCTAGCTACTATAAGTTAGACAAATTAATACAAATACACAGGCAGATTTTCATAGCACTTACATAAAAGTACCAGTATCTCCCATGATATGACAAGACTGAACAGCACAAGATAAGTCTCAACTATTTATACACATTACAGGCCATCACCTCTATTATTTCTGCTCAGGGGAAATCGGATTATCTCATCTCCTTTTTACAGAAAAAAAAAAACATTACATCAGACTGCATAAGAACAAGATATTCCACATTAACCCCCCACATGAAATGGGGTAGTTCTTTAAGAACAAAAGTAATTGTATAAGCCCTTTCCCACACTCAGAAATGACTGAAACTACCACTACATCTGATCTTGCATATGTCTCTTAATTGGTTGTATGTAAATATCTGCATCCCTCAATAGTTCTGAAGAGCTGCTCCCTGTAAAGTACAATTTTCTTGTATTATATCATTTACTAGCTTATTGAAGCATATATTTACATTTTAAGTACATTTCTTGCATTTTTCTTTTCAACTCTTTCTTTCTCATCCCTGGAGAAAAGGTCAGGAGGTTACATTCAATTTGCAGATCAATTGAGATACCAGTACAAAATAAGAAAGACAGAAAAAACACATCTTTAAATCAGTTTATTTAGCCTAACATCATGCTGTTACCAGACCAACTTAAAAATGATGGTTAAGAAAGATTACTTTTGGAAATATATAGCTTCCAGCTCTTGTACTGCCACCAGAATTTCTACTGTTGTGAATATTTTTGAGGCTATGTTACCTGAAAAATAGTAAACATGTTTGTTAATCACTGTTCTACTTATATGTAGAGCTGCTAATCTAGACTCATTCACCTGCCACGACTCAGTTGACCTGTTACCTAGTGTTAGCACCAGTTAATACACTGGACTGTGCAACAGCATGCAACAGTTTGTCAGAAGGGTCTCTTCCCTTAAATGACTACCGAGAAAACTTATACCAAAATTCAACACAGTTAAAAAGTTATACCTCTGCAAAATTATTCAATAAGATAAAACGGGTGGTGCAACTAATTTACATTAAAATATAGGATGCAATATGTAACTGTCATATATAAATTACTACATGTAAAATTTGAACTGCAACACATATAGATTCCCATATTCTAAGTGCAATATGTTGGTTGCGTATGAGCATGGTGCAGACATTATTACATGGCTAGAGATTGTAAGGCAGTCAACCTTCAAGCCTGTGTCTCTGAACACCTGTGGATATGCAGTAATATCTGTACCATGCACATACACTTTTGTGACCTATTAAGTGCACAGAAAAAGCACAATTAAATAAACTGTAGTTTATTCTCTATTAAGTGAGTAGGTTTTTCCTTTTTATCCATATTAACATATGACTTCTTTGGACCTTCAAGTATTATGAAATTTAAGCAATTATAGACCAATTTAAATACCTTGTGTGGATGTATGATATAACATCCAGCCAATCAGTAAAAAGATTTTGGATTCTATTGTGTAGGAAGTGAAATTAAAGTAAATATGGGAGTGCTGCCTGTATGTCTCTAGCAACTGAGAAGAAAGAAGAAATTAATATTTTAAATAATGTGGCCGGAAAGAGAGACAAACTTTATTTTATGTAGATATTTATTTCAGCTGCGGTGGTGGTGCTGCGGTAGCATTGTCGCCTCACAGTACGACGTTGTCCTGTTCGATTCTCAGCTAGAGTGTCTTCTGTGTGGAGACTGCGTGAATGGGTGTACCTTCGTTGAAGGTTGTGCGTCAAGGCTGGCAACTTGGCACGTAAAAATCTACTGCCAATTATTAGCTTACTGGAGTTCCGCTGTGGCGACCCCTAACCGGGAAAAGCTGAAAGATACAAACAATGGGAGTAAAACCCTGAGCTAGATTAATCATTTTCGGGCACTACCTGCAGTGAATCAACAAAATAAAGGAAAGCTAACACTGCTGAAACAAGAGTTAGTCGGCTAAATAATTACATAAATGCAATACAGGAAATAGGAATTACAATGAAGAAAGTAGATTACAGAGAAAGAATGAATAAGCAGTTTTAATAAACTATTTGCAATATATGCACTAGTGTTTCTGTGTTGGATCTTGGGGACGCTATAATTGGCTTAAAAGAAGATGCAGTAATACTCTTGTGAACTTTTGGATGGCAAAGAATGCTTCAAGTTTAGGATGCGGAAAGTGAAAATGTGCAAAGTTCTTGAATGATACTCCTTTTAGCCAGTAAATTCAATAGCACATTTCTATATGTCTAAATTATGTATTATCCTTATTAATAGTCACATTCTCATAATTGCGTACATCTGATAACATGTTTTTTGTATCAGCAGTGTATGTTTCTTGGTCCACAATGACCATTCTTCCACCTTTATCTGCTTTCATAAATCTAATATTACCTTCCTTTTCAAATCTAATAAAATATTTTGGGTAAGGAAGCTGCTAGCAGTTCTAATGTCTCCTGCACACATATTTTCAAACAACTGTAAAACATTAAACTTATATAAAAATAACAACCAATCAAATTCACCATACAATGAATAATTAATGTACACTTGTCATTTTAAGCACACACTTTTTGGATTGCATATTCAACTAAAACCAATCCAAAATGCACAAATTTATAAACATATTGATAATATAAATACTAAAAACATTTTGTAAATCTAAATGTAGTCATACACTTCAGTTTTAAACATCCATATTATAATTCTTATTTTCATTGCTCTAGATTTTAAAACACTAAAAATAGAAAGGAAATCATTAATGCCAGCTTCCCAAGTCAAATTCAGCCTTGCTTGCCAGATAATTTCCTTGTATTCAAACAAGTTTTCACTATTACCTCCTTTTTCATCTTTTACCACCTTATCAATAACAAAAAAGAGAAACTTCCTATAATTCTTATACTGAACTGAAATTAATCATTGTATATAACATTAGAAACTTCTTTTTTTCATATCATATAAATGCTCATAGATATGATCCTTCAACCTTCTAGTGGTCTTCATCACATAAAATGCCAGTCAAGAGATGCATGCTGCTAAATATACCACATATGAGATATTATCATTACATCAGCCTGGGTAAGCCGAAGTCCTATCATACCCGATTACAGGATATTGGGTATATATTGGTGCATTTTGGATGGGTTTTGGATTGGCTGTTGGCCACTCTGCTGCTCTATGCCTCTCAATGTTTCCTTTACAGTGCTGGTCTCTTGATGGTAAAATGACTTCCATAAATGACATTCAGCCTGTGGCTATTAACCTTGTAGTTTTTAGATGCTTAACAGGACTCTGTGTGCAAACAGTTCTGTTGAACTGTAGCAAAGGGCTATTATATATAAACAGTTCCTAAAAATTAACAAAAAAGATTGGCATGTTTTTTAAGCAGCTGGATGAGGCTGCTTAAATGCTTAAAAATAATGCTGTTGGTCAAAGGGACTGACCAGCACCTCCTCTAAAGAACTGAACTTGCCTCCTAACAGCTTATGTCTAGGGCAGCTCCCCCCTTCACCCCTTCCTTGCAAACTCCTTTAGCGGTAAGAATGGCACTTACAGAAATGTGAAAGAACTGAGAATAAGACTGATAGCTTTAGGGAATCTCTTACTGAAAACAATGGTCAAAGCTAAGTAAAAGTGAAAGCAGAAGAGAGGCAGCATTAGAGATAAAAAGGGAACAAAGAACTAAGAGATCAAGTGTGTAAGGGAAGAAAGCTTTAAGAGCACTGGAACAGGCTAAAATACTGAATTATTTCTTCTCCTCAGTGTTCACCAGTAAAATGAAAGAGAGAGAGAGTCCAACTTTTGAGAAGGAAAAGGGAATTTAACAGGATGATAGTAAAAGAGGAGCTGTGGACACTAAGCACTGAGAAGGCAAAAGAGCCAGGTGGAATTCCCCCCGTCCCCCAGAACAGTAAAGAGGGTAGTCCGAGGTTTGCTGTAAACTCTTACTGAGCTGTTGGGGTCTGGGGGGGACCAGTAGCGAATGGAGAGAACATCTGCGCAGAGTAGCAGCCAGAACAGAAAGGCACTAGCAGAGGCTAGCCATCGCCAGACTTTTCTCATCTAGCGGTCAGAGACTTCTGTTTTCATAATGGGGAAGAGAAGGTCTGCTTAGCAGGTGCTCATTTATTTGCAAGTCCTCTGTCTCACTTAAGTTCTGAAAATGTGGTCACTACAGAATTCATGTCAATGGCATTGAAGAAAGCAGAACTAAACCAAGATCAAAGGCATAGAAACAAGACATCACTGAAGTCTGACCATAGTCATGTGATAGAGTAAAGGCCAGATATGAGTAGTTTTAAGATAACTTTAACTGTCTAATTTTCATTATCCTCCGATAAGCAGGGTTTTTGTATATTAAACATATTTAAGAAAAAGTGAAATGCATATAAAAACTTATTTTTATACAAAATAAATACGAATTTACACTATGATTGCTGACTGACAATGAAATGCTAAGATGCACGCTACTGTGTGTTCTTCAGACAGACAAGTATGCAACAGTGACCCTTAATTTTGTTGTATTTACTAACCCCTATAGTTCACTAATTTATGGTACAATGAAAGGAAATTCATAATGCGAGGTTTTGCCCAGTTACTCACCTTCTTCACATGAATATTTTATTCATTTATTTATTTATTTATTTTACATTTATTGACCGGGAGTGTCCGACTGAGCTAATGCTCTTTTTCAGTGGAGGCCCTGGGAGAAAAGCTACAAATTATACAAAAACATTAAACTAACAGTTGCGATATCAAAGTAGATTACAGGTCTTATGCAGCAATTAATAAAATAATTATGCGGGACTAAAAGCAAATGGAAGATAGCAGTAAAAATAGAGGAGGTAAAATATTTCTCCAAAAACAAATGGTTCTGCCACCAATTCTACTTAAAAACACTTGAAACTTGAAAACTTTAATAAAATATACGATGATAAGATAAAATAAAATAAACACACTGGCTCATAAACCGGATAAGCGCTTTCAGTATAATACCTTTTTCAAATCCTAAATGTTTGCCAGTGAAACTTCCTCTTAAATACCTTCATTTCCTAGTGTTCACTCACTTAGATGCATTTAGTAACCATAGCAGCATACTTCTAATTATGTCATTTTAAGTGCTGAAGAGCTTTTCCTTTTAGTGCAGGTTTTAAAGGGACAAATGCATTCAGACCTGGTGACTGATCTGATTGCAAATTCATTATCCACTTTATCTCTTCAATTTCTGTTCGGTTTACTAAATCCCCACCTCTTGGTGTTTGATGAAGCCTAGTTAGTGCCATGAACTTGAAAGAAAGACTGTCATTTATACTAATATGCATATAAAGTGCATTGCTGGTAACTTTTTTTCTTATGTCAGATAAGTGCTTTAGGATATGTTCCTTGAGCATTTGATTACTTTTCCCTATGTAGTATGCCTTGCAGTGACTGCATGTTGCCACATAGATAATGTTCTTACTCCGACAGTTTGCAAGTCCTTCAGACTTATAGTTCCTTTTAGTCAGGGGATGTGTAAAAGTATTTGAGATGTTTATATGAGAGCATGCCTTGCAACTTCCACATCTGAATGTACCAACTCTCCTGTTCATCTGAAAACTCCTGTCTTCAGAAATAGCTTCAGTTTCTGTTTTATAACATAATAGTCTTTTTAAGTAGGGTGTAAGTTATTTAAGGAATGAATTATGTGTGTCATAGACAGTACTTTGTAGGTGGTTTGTAGTCAGGGGGATCCAAGCAGTGGCAGGTCCAGTGTTTTTTAAAGTAGTCTTTAGTGGCTGACTTAAATTGTTTGGGAGTGAGTAATGGTCCTTATGTCTAGTGGAAGTTTATTCCATGCTATAGAAGGGTGGTAGCTATATAAGTTGCAGCCAGTTTTAGATTTGGGTTTGTAAACATTTAATAGGTCTTGGGCAGAGCTTCAGAGATGTCTTGTAGGGGAATAGTGGGAGATAAGGGATGTCAGAGCTGGGAAGAAAGCTGGCTGATATAGAATGGCGTGTATGATTTGGAGCTGAGATTGGAGAAACCGGTGAGGTAATTTAAGCCAATTCAGGTATTTTAGTGAGAGACAGTAGTGTGATTTATATGTTTGTTTGGCTGCAAATCTAGCTATCTTGTGATAGGTCGATTCTAGTTTGAGTAGGGTGGATATATATATATATCGTGAATGAATATCTTCAAAATGTGTGGATCTCTTATATCTTATTTTTCACACTCTCTTTTGCTAACAGGATCGTTTCATTGCACTCTATTGCAACTATTACTGTTACAGTTTATATACTTATCTATATGTAAATTATGTGACAAAAGGCTGCATTTATATTGCTCTTTGTACCTCTGATCAAATGAATATGTAAAATAGACGTGTCATTATGTTGTATATCTGTAATGTTTGAATATTATAGTATTGTATTTACTAAATTGTACTGTGGAGCTTTTCTCAACGGGCCTCTACAGAAAAAGGGCTTTAGCTCAGTAGGACTATCCCGACCAACAAATGTCAAATAAAATAAAATAAAATAAAATAAACAGCCTTTTCTTTGTTGAAGGCAATTCTGTACCTTAAATTTTGGAAGTAGTTGTTTAAAGGGCCACTAGAGGTCAGCATAACATTACACAATCAGAAAAATCTGTATCATGATTTGTTAGCATCGTGTCAGTCAGTGAACAATGGAATCCAATAGTTTAGGCAGTGAAGCTTTTATTACCATTCTGATGCAAGACAAGCATCTCTCAGGAAGGCCACAATTTTATTTGAAAATCTTCCGATTGCCCGCAAGCTGCCATATTTATTAAAATAATATATAAAATATATTTTCTGAAGGAAAATACATTTTTTTACTTGTAAGTAGAATTCACAGGTGTTCTTTCTATCAGTTTTAGGAGTTATTTAAATAAGATCATAGTGAAAAATTGTGTTTCCCATTGCAGAAATATAATCTTCTGACTAAAGATTTCTAATATATTTTATTCTAAGTGTGTAATGCATATGACTTGTAATGAGATGGGTGTAGTGCAATTCCATTTAATCTAAATGTCACTGCCATAGTGTTTCCTTTGTACAGACAATGGAGATAAAATCATAGTGCTTCAAAATCTGTGTAAATGGGGCGACATAGTACCTGTTATGATAATAATCACAGCCCCTACATGTAAAATACTAAGTGTTTGTGAAACTTAATTAGAATATCACATTTTGAAAAAGTAAAATAGAAGTCAGATTCCTGTCAGACAGAGGCCCCATCTTTACTGTAGTTGACTTTAATTCATGTATTTTTTTAACACTTTTCAGTTTCTTCATTACTCTCTTTTGTTTCACTAGAAAAGAATTATCTGCTTATCTATGGCATTTAGAAATAATATGGTTTGCTTGTTGATGATGCACAAAACAGGAAGTTAGTGACATGGTCACACACGTGAGCTACTCGTTGCATTTATCTCTGCAGCCCAGCTCTTTGTTGGCAGATTTACAGCCACATCTTTACACTATATAGATGTTAATTACTCATCTAGAACTGCCATGGTAACAGAATGAGCATGGCCTAAATGGAATTTTGTTTGACTAATGTATTATACAAACTGTTTTGGGGTCTACTTCAAGTGTTCAAATACTAGTAACTTTTGACACATCTGTTTGCTGCCACTTTCTCAAAAAATCAACTGTTCAAACTCCCGCTAGCCAAATTTCATAGGATCATAGGAGATTACTAGGCTATTGACCCAGTGGTCATTTTAACCCTAGGAGTTTCATCCCAATGTAATATCATAGAAATGCTAGTCAATACCTAAGACTGCATTTAGTGATGAGTGCCCATGTCCAGGAGGGTTGTGGGTTCTATCCCTGGTAAGAGTTTATGGTACCCCATCCACTCGTCCAGGTTCCTCTTCAACAGTGTCATAGAGGTGCTCTGTTTCACATGAATTGGTAGCTTGTTCTAAAGACATGGCAGTTGCTAGGAGATAAATCTGTCCCTCAGCATGTCCTATTTAAACCACAGGCCATATTTAGGTGTCTTGAATGGGTAGCCCTAGTCCTGTTTGATTTACGGATATGCAGCAAATTCATTAGGTTTGAGTCTTGGATTACTCTGTAGGCTAGGCATAACTCTCCCCTAAGAAGTCTGTACAATATGTAGTACGGTGACAGGGAATGCAGTCGATCTGTGTAAGGAACATGCTGAAGCCTCTTGATCATCTTTGTTAGAAACCTTTGAGGTCTCTCTAACTGCTGCAGGTGCTTAGCAGGGTACATGCCAAACTATACTCAATTATGGGCCCGATAAGTGCTGAATATAGTGGGCTTATAATTTCTTTTGCTCTTGAGGTGATGCCTTTCCTAATCAAGTGTGATACATAGAAAGCTTTTCTTACTGCAGTAGACACATGGTGGTTGAAGTTAAGGTCCCAGTCAACTTGTGATCCAGGTCCCTTACCACTTCATGGGTACTTTGGGTATTGTTGTTGATTTGATAGTGTGAGGGGACATTGTTTGTGCCAAAGGGAATGATGATGCACGTCTTTGCATTCATTTTGAGACCATGACTAATACACCAGTTGTTGGACTGCATGAGACCCTCCTGGAGTATACTGACATCATCTGAGGATTCAGTGATTGCACCTAGTTTGCAGTCATCTGCAAACTTGGTCAGCCACAACCCCTTAGTTTTGACCTGAACTTTTGAAAAGTATATACCAAACAGTAGGGGGCCCAGCACTGACCCCTATGGCACCCTACTGGTAACAGGTCTGCTGGTTGATGTGGAGTCACCCACTTTGATAGTCTGTGTTCAGTTTGTGAGCCAGTTGGCAACCCGTCTTACAATGAAGGAGTTTACATTCAGTTTGCTAAGTTATTGGTAATACCTGAATGTGGGATTGTGTCAAAAGCCTTTGTCAGGTCGAGGTATGCTGTGTGCACACATTTGCCCTCGTCAATGGCCAGTTGGCAACCCGTCTTACAATGAAGGAGTTTACATTCAGTTTGCTAAGTTATTGGTAATACCTGAATGTGGGATTGTGTCAAAAGCCTTTGTCAGGTCGAGGTATGCTGTGTGCACACATTTGCCCTCGTCAATGGCCTTGGTCACATTTCAAAGAAATCCACCAGATTAAATAGGCAGGACCTTCACAAAGCTGAACTGGGTAGGATCCAGGGTTTGGAGGTCACCTATGTCTTTATTTATGCGGTCCATAATGATACGTTCCATGGTCTTACAGATGAGGCTGGTCAGGCTTATGGGTCTGTAATTCCCTGAGTATGTTGCTAGGCCACCTTTGTAGAGAGGAATAACTGTTGCTGTTCTCCATTCTGCAGGAACAAAGCTTGTGGTTAGGCCATGATTGAAAAGGGTACTTAGTGGTGATGCTAGTTCATGTTTTAGCCTGTTTAGAAGACAGCCTGGGATGTCATCTGGTCCCATAGAGGCTGTGTTTTTTACCTTGGACAAGGGTTTGAGGACCTGCTCTTCAGATATGTATGGTAGGGGGGAGATTGGTGAAAGGTTTGCTGCAAGTGAGGAAGAATAAGGGAGCGCAATTTTCACCAAACCTATCTCTGTGCGATCAGTGTGTGTGATACCATTGACCACTAGTTCTGCATATGCTTGGATCCTACCCTTTAGGTTACATATATAGTTGTAAAAGGCTTAATGGTAGTCCTTGGCTCTACTTGCTATGTAGTTTCTGTTAAAGGAGCCATTGGAGGATTTGACAAGTTGTCTTATTTGCCTGTTGAGGCTGCGGAGGGTGCTTTTCCATTGTTGGTGCCTTACCTTTGTTTTCTTGGACAGCAGCTTTTTGCATTTATTGTAAAGTTTGTTGATGCTGGATGTCTACCATGGCAGCTTGTTTTTACTTTGGGCTCTGGCTTTGATTCATTATAGCACAGCAGAGTTTTTACACTTATGCAACTGATTGTACAGGGCTTTAGTGTAAGCTTCAGTGTAGTTACCACTTTCAGCTTGGGGTGGGGCTTGGAATGCATTTATACCTTCACCTAAGAGAGTATAGTCTGCCTTGGTGAAGTTTTTCTGTCTGACTTCACCCTTTGTGAGTTCTGGTGATAGTGCAAGCTCAAAGGTGACTGATTTGTGTTCAGTTTTAATTAATGAGGGTCCGACAGTTGTGGCAGTGCATCTGTTTGACATGTTGGTGAAGACCAGATCCAGAATGTTTTTTCTCCTTATTGGGGTATAGACAGTTTGTTCCAGGGTATTTGAATTAACAAAGTCAAGGAATTTTTGCGCTAGTGAGTTGGGTTTCCCATTTCATGGTGGGATAATTGAAATCACCATAACCAGTGTGTTCAGTAAAATTTGGATCTTCTCCAGTTTGGTCAAGTAGGCCTTTTGGGCCTCATGACCCATGGAAGGGGATCTATAAATGGATATGACTCGAATGGGGGTCTTGAACACCATAACCTGGACTTAGAGTAGCTCCATGGATTTGTCCAGTCTAATTAGACGTGAAGTGAATTTTTCTCTAATATAGATTGAATCACTGCCTCTTTTGGTCTTCACACATTCATTTTGCAGTCTAAAGGTGTGGAAGGCATTGTAGCCTTGCAAGGCTGGGGTACTTTCTGAAGCCTTGGACCAGGTATCTGTGACAGCACAGACATCTACATCTTCTAGTGGTAGAAGTGCTTCCAAGAAGTGAATTTTTTGATTTAAGCTCCTAGCATTTAGCAGCATGACCCTTATTTTGTTCTGATTGCTTAATTTCACATCAGTATTGCTGTTTTTAAGACCTTTCCTAAAAAGGCACTATGGGACAGCCAAAAACCTAGAGGTGCTAGGTGCAAACTGTCTCTGGCAAACCAGTGAGTTTTGTCAACCATGGCTTCCCAGGCTGACAGGAACTGTATCCCCTTTGAATGACACCAAAAACTGAGCCAATTATTGAAATCAATAATTTTTTTGTTTATACTGTGGCATCATTCTAGGTGAGGGTAGTATGCTGCTCAAAGCCAGAGTTTTTCCAGTCAGGCTGCACAGGACATACGTTTGAGGCCAGTAATCCTCTTGGTGAGGTACTTTTGTGGTCTTTCCAGCTGTTGGAAGTGTCTTGTGAGGTACATCCCAAATGGGAAATTGTTCTCTATGATGGGTCTGATGAGTGACTAGATGCGAACCCTTTAGTAATTAGATGGGCTACATAGAAGGATTTCCTAACTACTTTAGCAATATGATTGTCAAAGGAGAGATTACTATCTACCTGGGTCTGCAGATCTCTTATTTCCTCTTCTGTATTATATTGCTTACTCAGAGGTGATCTCTGCCTGACATACAAAGCCATGTCCAACTCAGAGTTGATGGATGGTGAGACACTGGTGTTGCTATGTGCCTTGGGTGCTGTGGGAACTGTATTAGTTGTAGCAGTCTTGTGTTTTGGAAGTCTCTGGTGTTTCAGTAAGTTTTTTGAGAGAACCTCCGCATATGTGGATTTACTTGTTTGATGCGTACTATGTATATGAGTAGTGGTACTATGAACATATGTAGTGGTGGGTGAGTTTGCAACCTCCTCCATGTTGCTGTTTTGAGTGAGACAGAGCATGGATTCTAGATTCTTGGTGTAAATACATCTCTCACACTCTGTACTAAAGTATGTTATTAGTAGAGGGTTGTCTGTGTACATGAGGCAATTGCTACACTGCTTCAAGAGACCCAAGTCAGCAAGGATGGCAGGAGAAACAAGGGTAGTCCAAATGTCCATAATGCTAGGTTGAAGACTGTTGCCAATAGGAGTGGCTATTCAGAATCAATCACGGAAGAGCTCAGTAGATGGATATTTCTGCCTGGGTTTTAGGAAAATTTTGTTGAATTTAACTGTCCAGCTTTGGCTCAGTGAGCGGTGCTGCACAATGCAGAAACAAGCAGAAACCTGCTCAAATGCAGGGCCTAAATACCAGAAGCTAAAAACTTGAAAAAAATGTGAAAAGATTCAAAAGGACCAATGAGGATGCTTATTCCAAGCCCTAGAGCAGCCTCCCTTTATCAGACAGGTCCTAATTAGCACAATTCTCTCACAAAAGTGCAGATAGCCCCCTTTCAATCCAAGATGGCCTAGAAAATGTGCTCAGAACAAACAAACCAGTACAAACCGTTCCAGAAGCAGCAAGCCTGTATCTGGACTATGCTACAGCTACTAGCTACCCTAGTTTCAGTGGGAAACACTAAGAATGTTTAAAACAGTAGAAAAATGACAGCGATACACTAAAAATGTTTAAAACAGCAGAAAGTTATCAAGAACACTCTAAAGAATGTTTTAAACAGTTAACAGATCAGTTATTTAAACACTGCTTGGCTGGAAAACCAGAACAAGCAGAACAGATAGCTTAAAAACAGTGAAGATAACAGTAAATACTTAGCAAACAGGGAAACTAACAAAAAAAGCTTTGCAAACAGAGAAAACAGCAATAAAATGTGATTTAACAGGCATGATAAAGCAGACAACTGCAGTACAAGTGTAGTTTAGTACACAGTAAATAAATACAGTGTAAAAGAAGGTGACAGACAATAAAAAGTGCAGTAAATAGCATAACTAAGCCAAAAAACAGGCAATTTATGTTTTTTTTCTCCCATTTCTAAATAGCCCTCCCAACAAATGACATTATAAGACTGTACAACCCCATCAGAACCTAAACTCTGACTATAAAACTCTCACCCTGTTCCTAACTCAAGTCCTCACTCCTTTACCCTTAACCTCCACCACCATCCCTAACCCTAAAGTCCCTAATCACCCCCTAAACCTAAAACTCCTATCCCACTTCCCAAAAACTCAATTCCCCAATTGTTTGCTAACTCTAAAACTTCACTTATCTCCCTAAACCTAAAACTACCATCCTGCTCCCTATATCTAAAACTGTCTACCCATGCCCTAGCCCTAACAATTACCTGCCTGCTCCCTAAGCCTAATAAATTCAAGTTTGAAATTAAGAAGCAACCTGCACAAGCTAAAATACAAATGAGTCCCTGGTTTTGAGACAGTGGTTTTCGAGCAGTTGGGACTTGAGCACCTGTAGTGTTCCCAATGCTTTGTCCATAACCATCTTTTGCCACTATGACAGTCACACTCACACAATGAAGTAAAACATTAAGCATTAAAATAAAATTAACTTTAATAATGTATGTATGCATTTGTCTTTTCTTTTGGCACACAGTGTGACTCACAAGCATCTTTAGATAAATTAATTTGTCTGATTAACAAAATCAACATATAAATGTATAATATTCATTATACATTCCTTCCTTGTTTATCAGATTAGATATCTGTATTAACAAATTAGAAACAGCATTGTTAACATTTTTATTGTGGCTGTTTCTTGACTTGCATTTGAAAACAGGAAATGCACATATTTATTCAAGTCTTGAAACTGCGAATTACATAATTCCAATAAAGATGATGTGGCAACTGCTCTTATTAATGAGTTGTTGAAAATTAGAAGTAAGTACGATTTATGAAGGCTTTACCAAATGACAGATTCCAAAAGACTTACTCTCTGTGTAAGTGCTTAATCCAGTGTAAAGAATTCCAAAAGACTTGATCTCAGTGTAGGTGACTCTATAAAGGTTACACTGCAGGAAGTCACTTACACCAAGAACAAGTCACTTGGAATTGGGGCAGACTTACAGAAGAGTAAGTCACTTACACTGAGAGCAAGTCTTTTGGTATTAAATCTGTAGAAGGCACTTTCTCTAATATTCTGTAAAGGTCATTTCCATGGAGTAAAGTAATTTATATAGCACGGATCTAACTTTTATTTTTTATATTTTATTTCTTTTTTATTTTAAAGTTACAAAGTTTAATTTAGCCATTGTTTTTAATCTATTTTCATTCCTGTCACTGCTAGCTGTCAGATCCTCTCCCATTGGTCTAGATCTCTCCTGGAAAGGACAATCAGATGGCCATTATTAGTTAGCTATAAAGGAAGTTCACTCCCCCACCTTCCCTTCAACAGCCATGATTATATCTCATCTGAGCCTAGGCTGGCCTTGTCTTATTAGTCTGATGGTCTGGACTTATTCCTAGACCTGGGCCTCCTTCATTTAAGGATGGACCCTAATTGCCCCCAGGGTGCAGAACTTCTCAATGATCCTTGAGCATGTAAATGTTTGCGTCACTATTGTGAACAGATGGGAGAATTTTCTAACTAGCCTAATTCTTCCCTCAAGAATTTGGGCATCTGCAGGCTCCCACAGTTCCTGATCCAATGCATGAATGCTTCCACATATAATCATAAATCTCTGGCTATATTATGAATGATATTTGCAAGCCTGTACCCTTTGATCTGTTCACCACTATCGGTCATACCCAGCCTTTGCTAGGTGTCCTACAATTAATGGTGGACTAAGCTGATATCCATAATCCACAATAGATGAACCAGCATTACCCACTCATTGTTATACTCATTGAATGGCCCCTTCAGTGATATTCTGGGCTTTATCATTATCTCTCATTCCACAGAATAATCAGTTTATCTATATTAGACTTAAACTCGAGCAAGAATACACAGACTGATAGATCAGAATATGCTATTTGTTCCCATCAGCAATACCATATGATGATACCAAACCAATAAGACTACATAATTATGAATTTGCTTCTGCAAAAAAAAAAAAGTCCAGGGTCAAGGTTTAAAATACAAAGCTTATTGGCCTCAAAGTATTGCTTATCTAAAAATGATTTAATCCCTTTTACAAGACAAATGAATTTGATGAGACTGAAGAAGGGATATCTATGCTGGGAGATTGGTATGAAAATAATGGTTCTGCCATTTCAAGCTTCTGCCCCCCCCCCAAAAAAAAAAATATGTTTAAAGACATGTTTGTTTCATTGTTTGCCTGAATCCATAATTCAAAATGTTTTAATAGAAACAGCTCAAAAATCTTATCCAATCTACTTCACAATTCTAAACTTGAAGATGAAATAACTGTTGAATATGCCACCATGTTTTGAACACCTCTCCTTCTTCATAAATTAGCCAATGGAGCTATGCAAAATGTTTGAACTTTCAAGATGGCTATCTTTAGTGTAAATAAAGTAACATCTGATTGCACTCCCAAAGGGATAAAATGTGTGACACAGTATGTGTCACTTAAGATTAAACAGAAGAGATAGTGTCTAAATGTAAATGCTGTTCAAAAAGAACTTCTATTTAGTATAGCAGTTAAGAAGAATGTTGTGGGGATGGGATAAAGTGAATTGTACAGTGACAAATCAAGCAAATTAATTTGAACATACAAACTCTATGTACAGGGACTGAGGGTCAGGACTGAACCCCAGACACTGCTGATATGAGACAGAGATCTTACCACTAATCCACCATGTTGCCTAGCAAAAAAATCTCTGACAATGACCCATGTGATCCAGGATCAGTTTCTGATTGGATGATGGGGAGTTAGCCATGAAGAAATAAGAATGAAAGGCCAGTGCTAGCTCATCCATTTTATTTGTAGGACTTTATATATGTTTCACTACAGGAGTGACTCATGATTTAGACTAAAAAAGCATGGAAGAGAGAAGGCATGGCATGGGGAAATTAACCTCCTATGGGAATCACTGCTGTCTAGATCAGTATAGCACATATGCAGAAGTGAGTAATTATGTAACAAGTTGACACAGCAGGAATTGTTCCATGTCTACCAACCAACAAAGGGAAGGGTTAGGAAGCAAAAGACAGAAGATAATGCCCTGACAACTTGCATGGTGATAGACCATGATCTCGGACTGTTATCTCCCACACAAGCCATCTTCAGAAGCAAAACACCTAGGGAATGATTGGGCCAATACCAGAATGGACTTAATGATTGAGGGGAGATTGGTGGGGCCAATACTATGATTTTCATTCATATATGTGGAGATATGAACATTGAAACCTCTCCTTATTCATATTCATCAAGATAATACTCAGTAAAAAAATGAAAGCCAAATTATTGCTACCATCAGTGTAAATGACACTTATTGTTGATTTAACTCTTGTTGTTATTTCATATTTAGCCACTTTTCTTAAATACTTTCTGCATCTGCTGTCAACTACTTGTTCCCTCTCCATGGCTGTTGAAACAACTTCAGACATATTCTTGGAGTTTTTTTTTTTAACAGAATGCCCCTGTAATTGGCCAGCAGGTTCTACTGGCATTATCATTGGAAGGCATACCAGTCTGAATGTTCCCTTGAATTGTATAGTGCCAGACACCAGTACACACAATAGAATGCCATCTATTGTTCTGCCTTGGCTCAGAAACTGGTTGTCTTTCCATGTGAAAAACTGTCCTTTTTCATAATCTGCACACTTTTTCAAGTACTAAGTTAATTTTATCTAGTTATGTTTCTCATTATAGTTTTTATTATTTGATTTAAAAAATAATAGTTTTAAATAAGCATAGTCATCAATCTGTTGGAAAGTCGGATAGCCAAACTCCTAATTTCATGATGGAAGTCTACAGTTGTTGATTATTTATGCTGGCAGTATCCAATCTAACGGCATCAAATCAGGAGAAGTTTTATGTAAAGATGCTCCCATTTTCCCATTTCAGATTAATTTCATCTCTCTCATGACCATAAGTGCAGCATTTGAAAATTCCCATATCTCTAGAGACTGTTGCTATAAATAGGCAGTGAATACATTGCCATTGGAAAACAGCCTCCCACCTCAATGACATTGCCATTGAAAAACAGCCTCCCACTTCAATGACTGCTATGAAATATGTATGAAGCAAATGCCTGCACCTTGAGATAATACCACTTGGTGTTCCATAATCCATACTTCTGTATTTGCTGTGTTGGAGGATCACCAACTCATCAACAGGTCATAAAAAATATCAATCCATGTTTAATATCCCAGCACCAGAACCATGAAAATAACAAACTCTGTTGAAATAGTTCCAATAAAGGACAGAAACAGTCCACAATAATATAATAAATAAATCAAAGTCCTGTCTAGTAAAACAAAATGCTCTTAAAAAACAATCAGTACAAATTTTTCAGTGCTTGCTGTCTCATTGCTTTTTCAAGATAAAAGGAAATATCATTTGTATGAAAATAATACAAGAAAGTCACATGATTATTCTGTCATAGTATTTGAGTAATAACAAATTGATTTACTCATTAAAAACATAATTATAGGTTTATGCTTTAAAAGAGGAACCCATAAAAATGTTTGATTCAGTCCAGGAAAACATATTTGTTTAATTCTGACATTTTACTGGCTTAAATAACAATTTATTGTGCACATCTACCACTTAACTTATTATATATTCCCATGATTCAAAAAGTATTCATAAAGAGAAAAGAAGAAAATGCCCACATAATTCTCATAATTCTGTTCTAGCCAAGACAGCTGAACTCTTCCTTTTAAGGGAGACATTGCTTAGCATTCATCCATCTGCCTTCCAGGGAAAATCTTCTGATTCAAGGAGAAGGGAAGGTTCCATAACCATCTCTCAGATTTATACATATCAAATTCTAGAGACTGGAATTTTGGTCCTTCTCACATAGTTGGAAGTTTAAGACAAGAAAATATACTACTATGAAGCTCCATTTGTCACAGTGGAAGCATTTTTCCCACATGTACGAAGGAAAATTAACTGATGATACTTCAGGTTTCCCTACTGAATCTCTTTGACTGACTTCTGCTTTTAAGGACAATGATCTAGTCTGTTCCACTAATGAGATTTTATGCTAAGCCTTGACAGCGTCTTTTTTGGGAGCCAACTTTGGCCTCCAGACTATGATAAACATGTGCATAGATAGCAAGCTTCACACTAATCCCTCTCAGAAACCTATTCCTAATTGGCACCTTAACTTCCTTTTGATAAACCAGGAAATACAGTCCAAACCATGAAAAAACATCCAAAAAAGCTCACTCCGGATGTAAAACACAAGCCACTTTTCTTTTCCACAACGTATGTAAGCACTTTCATCCCAAATTCAGTTTGTACAGGAACTTCATCAGACAAACCAAGAAATCACAGTCACATCTATAAATACTGTCATGCACCTCCCCTGCAAGAAGGAGAAATAGTGTCAAGAATAATAAACTTAAATTTGTGCCCAGGGTGTTGTGTAATATGTTTAGCAAGAGCGTTGGTGTCACAATTGTCCCTGATGTTTCTGAAATGTTCCTCTATCCTATTCTTGAGTTTATGCTCAGTTTTACCGATGTAAAAACAAGGACATAATTCACATAAGGCACCACAGACAACTCTCTCTGCGTAACAGCTAAATCTGTTCTTAATTTGAATTCTCATCCCTTTTATAATTACTTCTTTCACCTCTAGTATATAAGGACAAAACTTACAAGACCCACATTTGTACATATGGCCATTTTTGTAAGGTTTCCTTTGGTGTTCAAGTAAAGTTTTGATATTGGATATAAGGAGGATAATTGCACCGTGACTGGCTTGAAGTTTGTGGTCTATTATAAGGTTTTGATATTGTTTCCTTTACAAAACAGACAAGTGGGTCTATCCCCCAAAATCCCTCTGACATCTGTTTCACCTGTCAGAAGTACCCAATTTTTCTCCAAAATGTTTTTTATCTCATAGACATCAATAGAAAAAGTTGTAATAAAACTTGTTCTATACCTGTTTGCTTGTTCAATTAAGGTTCCAGAAATGGAGCCTGAAACTTCTAAAGATTCACCACTACAAGTCTTTGAGGGGCTATTTTTGCCAACATATTCGCCTGTATTTAAGAGAGGAAAAAAATGACCAGTCTCCCTTTTAGAAATAACCTCTTTCATTATGTTTGCTACCATTGAATGGGGATATCCTCTACTGATAAGCATACCATTCAATTTTTGGCATTTATTCAAAAAGGAGTTGTGTAAAGTGACCATTCAAGCAGCTCTTACAAATTGTCTTTTTAAAACCCCTCTTTTTTGGATATAGGGGTGACAACTGGTAAAGTGCAAAAAGTTATTAGAATAGGTCACTTTACAATATATTTCAGACACAAATCTGTTATTTTGGACATCTTTACTAAGTAAAATGTCCAAATAAGCGGTTTCAGTCTCACCTAAAGTGAATTTGAATTTCAAAAAAGGTGTTGAGTTATTGATATAGTCAAGAAAAGAGTCTATTAGTTCTTTTGGTCCATCCCATAAAATAAAAATGCCGTCCAAAAAGTGGGTATACAAGTGGCAGAATGGGAAAAACTGAGATGTAATTAAGAATATTTTCTCCCATTCCAACATGACAATGTTAGCATACATGCCTCCGCATTCTCCTTCTTTCTGGACGTACAGTTGTTTTTCAAACACAATAAAGTTGTTCTTTAATACCATCTCCAGTAACTGTTCTAACATATTAATTCTGTCCTGTGGTATATTTTTGTCTCCCAGATAGTCACAAAACTATTGAATTCCTGTCTCACGAGGAATAACAGTGTAAGGATTCGTTACATCCACTGTTATAAAAGTAAAGGAATTGTTGAAGGTGACAGTATTTATTTTTTCAAAAAATCCCAAAAATCCTTACACAGTAGCGGTTCAGTTTAAACTTTGCTAGTGGTTGGGTGATGGACCCTCTAGCGTCTACTATGGGGCATAAAGGGGGTTGGTGTATGTCCTAATGTATCTTTTGTATTCCAAAGATGGTGGGAGTAATAGGGTGGTCACTAGAGAGAAAATGGAATTCTTCAACGGTCAACATTCCATCTATAAAAAGATGCTGTTATTAGACATCATCTCAGCCAGGATAGTGTAAGAGATGCAGGTTCTTAGGTCTTGCAAAACTTACTCAGAATTTCTCCAGGACAGAGCGGTATTATATACTAATCTTTCCTTTATGACAAATGTTATTATAACAATCGCCCTGAATCAGTAATGCAGCTTCTTTCCCTCTTTCATTTCTTTCTTTCTTTCTTTATTAATTTTACATTTGTTTACCAGGAAAGTCCAACTGGACAGAAGTCCTTTTTCAGTGGATGCCTGGGGGAAAAAGCTCTAGCTGAATAAAATGTAAATGGTTATAGTTAAATGCACATTTAGAATTATATATAATAGATAATCAGCTACCATCAGTTTAAGGTTACATAATATATACAGGTAGTTTATTTATTGACATTTGATAACCGGGTTGGTCCAGCTGGGTTTGTGGCCCATTTTCAGTGGAGACCTGAGGGGAAAAGCTCCAGTTAAATACAATTTATAGTAAAAAAGATATTGCTGGAGATGGAGATGAGAGTGGAGTCATCTGGGTATTGGATGAGGGGGGATTGTTTACAAGATGTATAAAGTTCATTAGTGAAGATGTTAAACAGCAGGGGACCCAAGATGGAGCCTTGTGGTACTCCGGCTGGGACTGGAATAAAGGGAGAGTAGGATGAGAGCCAGCTGACAGACTGCTGCCTAGAGGAGAGGTAGCTAGAGGACCAGGCAAGGGAGGTAGCAGATGGGTTGAAGTTAACAAGTTTAGATAGCAGTATGGAGTGGGAGACCATGACAAAAGCTTTGGAAAGGTCAAGGAAGAGACAGGATATGAGTTGATTGTTATCTCGGGCCTCAGCGATAGTATGAGTGAAAGGTAAGAGTGCAGTAGCTGTGCTATGGTTAGGCTGGAAACCATGCTGAGTGGAAGTGAGAAGGTTATGCTGGAGGAGGTAATTGAGAAGCTGTGAGTGAATGCATTTTTTGAGTATCTTAGAGGGGGGATAGGATGGCTATGGGACGGTAATTGGATGAGTCAGTTGAGTATCCTCCTTTATGCAGGGGGATGGTGAACAAGGATTTCCATATGATAGGAACTGTAGCTTCTTGAATTGATCTCGATAAGAATATATACAGGATAGTTTATAGATTCTGCAGCTAGTTTGAGGAAGGTGGGGGAGATTATCAGTGGAGGGAGAGCAGGGTTTAAGCTTCAGAAGAAGTGATTTAATGTAGGAGGTAGGAACATGTAAAAAGGAGAAGAGATTTGTATTTAGTGGGTTGGGAGGGGTTGGGGGAGTAGTTGTGTTAGAGTTGGATGGTGTGAGTTTTTTGATTGTGTCAATAAAGTGTTTATTGAGGAGGGTAGTGGTTTCCTGAGGAGATTTATTTGGGTAAGGGGAGGGGGTGGAAGGGCAACCTGGACAAAGAATTTTGTTAAGAGTAGACCAGAACATATGAGGGTTGGATTTGTTATTTTGTTGAGCAGAATTATAGTACTGCTTTTGTCTTTATTAATTTGTTTCTTAACAAGATTCTGTAGTTCTCTGTAATCTTCTAGCAGTGGAAGTTATTTTGTTTTAACCCAGGCCTTCCAAGCACTATCTCTTTTTTGCATAAGGGATCTAGTATCCTTAAGAGCCAGGGAGCATAATTTGATTTAATCATAATTTTCCTGGAGGGGGCCAGGGAGTTGAAGGTATTCAGGAAGATGCTATTAAATTTATTGACTGGGTGATCAAGAAGGATTTGTTTAAGGATGGACCAGTCAAAACTAGATAGTATGGAGTTGAATGGGGGTATTAATGTTGGAGAGTTTACAACAGTCTCTGTAAAGATGGGGTTTGAGTGGTTGGGAGGAGTGTCTTAGAATAGAGATGGGGAGATGATCACTTAAGGAGTCTGAATGGGTAGTGGGGCTATGGTAGTGGTAGGGGGAGTTAGTGAGAATCCAGTCAATGGTGGAGCCAGATGATGAGTTTTTATGGAGGCAGGTGGGGGATGTCATTAGTTGATGGAAACCTTGTATGTTCATAATTGTGGAGACTCAGTTCTAAGTTTGGATCAATCTATATTGACATCTCCAAGGATGAGAGTTTCATAGTGTATGCTGTGGGAAAACCAGGCTAGGATATTTTCTACGGTGGGTATATTATTTCCAGGGGGGTTTAGATGAAAGCAATAGCAAATTTCTTGTGTGGGTTTAGGTGGCAACTTACGATGATGAGTTCAGCAGGGTGGAAGTCAGGAATGGGGATGGTGACAGGTGAGAGGTTTAGGCCATCGGAGTAGAGGATGTCTACACCACCCCCATTTTTTGGGAATCTATCTGAGTGGTAGATACTATAACCAGGTGGGAGTATTTCGTTGTTAGTGATGTGTGGCTTGAACCATGTTTAAGATAAGGACAGAATTTGAGGGGAGGTGTGGGCTATCCAGGTGTGTAGTTCAGTGATTTTGTTGGGTAGGCTTTGAATATTTAGTGAGAGGATATTTAGGTGTTTGTATAAAGATGTGTTTTGACTATGAGGTTAAGGATGGTGGGAAGTGTGAGAAGAAGGGGAGGTGGAGGGAGGCATGAGGGGTATATGACTGTGGGGAGAGGAAAGGGGGCCTGGGTTAGGGAGGATGTCTCTGCAGCGGAGTAGGCTACTAGTAACAAGAGTTAGTGGAGTAGAATGTAAGAGCTGGTTCTAGAATTTAGGTTTGGATTTACAGGTAGGTGGGTCCTTTTGAAATATAGTTAAGTTTATGAAGACAGGTGGTAGAGAAGTTGAAGAGAGATGGGGAGATAAAGGAGGAAGTTGTTGGGAGAGTTTCATAGGTGCAGTTTGTCAGCTGAGTGAGCAGAGGAGGAAGGGGGGAGGCAGAAAAGCTCAGGGGGAAATAGACTGAGTAGATCTGTGGGAGCTGGAGGCAATAGTTCAGAAGTATAAAACCAGGGGATGGGCAGAGGGAACAGAGTAATGCTGTAGGGTAGGTAAGAGTAGGAGAGAACAGGGAAGGAGCAGAGAGGGCACAGCAGTAGGAGAGCTTTCAAAGAGCAAAAGAGTTAGAGGACGGTAGGAGAGTGGGGGAACAGGATAGAATGGAGAAAAACAGGAAGCAGCCTGGAGATGTGCAAGGGTATAGCCACTACAGGTTCAACAGTACAGGTAACAACTAAAGCATTTAACAGATTAAGTAGGACAAGTCTCTAGAAATGGAGGGAGGCACCACGAAGGGACTTGACTGCAGGTAGTTCCAGGCAGGGTGGTCAGTGGGCTTTGATGCTGTGGAAGTAATTGCTAACCTAAAATAAAGAAGAAGAGAGAAAAAGTTGGGGTTAAGGAGAAGTGAAATCCAGGTAGCTGAGATAATGAGGACTGGACAACTAGTAGTGTATATTGGGGGGTAATGAAATGAACTGGAGTGTAGAGTATGAGAGAGTGGCTACAGGTGAGAGTTGATACTGACAGGTGATATGAGATATGAGAGAAATGTTAGGGTGTAGGGGAGAGAGTGCAGGTTTGAGTTCAAGGATGGATAATGCTGAGTGGAGATGCGGGAGGGAGATGTACGTACAACAGTGATGATGGGGAAGTGCTGGGAAGAGGGTACTATAAATTAGCAGTATAAATTTTAAGTATAAAAGGCTATTTGTTAAGCAGAACAGATAATATATGCAGGGATATAACATATATTAGACTAAATAGTATAGTTCAACAGAATACATATGATAACTATAACAAATTCTATCTTTATCGAAAAACAAAAATGCAGAGGTATAGGTCATATCAATTTAGACAAGGGATAGTGGTATATGTGGTATGCTGGTAGGCAAGGTGTAGTTCAGACAGGGTATAATGGTATATTTTGAACTAAGAATGTATAGTTTGAGGCAATACTAGAAGAATTGTTGTGAGAGGGTAGGAGACAGTTTATAGTGGATAAATATTAGCTATTATTGGTACAAGAGCACTGCCAAGTGTTGTTTAGGTGAGTTTTTAGATTTCTTTTAACTGTACTAAGGAAGAATCAGATGAAATGTGGGTGGGAAGTGTATTCCATATTTTTGCTATGTAGTTGGAGAAGAGGCATTCACCTGCTGTATTTCTGTCTTTAGTTACCTCAAGAAGAAATTTATTACTGAAGCAGAACGTTCTATTACTGGAGTATGGGTCTAGTAGATTCTGGAGTGCAGAAGTTTTCTTAGTTTAATGTAGAATTTTATGAGCCAAGGCAAGTTGAATGCATAGTAGGAGGTGAGGGAGTTCCAGCCATTTGAGCTGTTTTAAAGCTATACAGTGGTGTGACCTGTAAGGAGATTCTGTAGCAAACCTAGCTATTTTGTTGTAGCATGAGTCAAGTTTGACTAATTTGGCCTTTCTAAGATTAGTGAGGATTAGAGAAGCATAAAGGAGTGTTGAGAGGAGATTAAAACAGCATAAAGGAGTGTTGAGAGGAGAGTTGTGTGCAGTGGTAGTCTTTGTGATTTTTTGTGATGATTTGCTTGTTTCTATATAGAACACACAGTTTTTTGTGTACTTTTTTATGGTCTGGGAGATATGAATATCAAATTTCAAATTACTATCAATCTGTATGCCTAATATTTTAGTGTGGATTACAGGAGAAATAAGGGTTTTATTCATGGACACAATATTAAATGAGGGGTTAGTTGAAGCAGATTTTGTAGGCTGGAAGAGTAAATGTTTAGTTTTATTTGGATTTACAATTAGTTGGGATTTGGTGAGACATGTTTCCACAGAAAGAAAGGAGTATTGAGTTAGTGTGTATAGTTCTTGAAGGGAGTAGGAGGCACATATTAGCATAGATTCATCTGCTTATTGGATGACAGAAGCATGCAGAGCAGAGGTATGGAGGATGTTAGTAAAAAGGGAGAACAGTAGTGGTCCCAGGATGGAACCTTGGGGAACTTCTAGAGTGACTGTAAGAAGAGGGGAGAGGTCATGCTGCCATTGAACTGCTTGTTGTCGACCTTCTAAATAGCTTTGGAACCAAGCAATAGAGGATATGCTGAGATTTACATCAGAAAAGGCATTAATAAGTTTACTATGTGAGACAATGTCAAAGGTCTTGGAAAGGTCTAGAAACATAAAAGATACAAATTTGCCATTGTTTCTGTGGTAATTTATTGCATTAGTGAAATACATTAAAGCAGTGGTGGTGCTGTGGAAGGGACAGAAAACGTGTTGAGTGTTTGACAGGAGATTATGTGCATGTAGGTGATCCATTATTTATGAATGTGTACATCTCTCTAGGATTTTAGATAGAGGGGATAGAATAGCAATTGGACGGTAGTTGGTCAGGTCAGTGGAATCACCCCCTTTATGTAGTGGAATAATATGGGAAGTTTTTTATAGGTACCCTAGGTTTTCAGACATAGGTCTGTTAATAAGAATAGCTATGGGGTAATTTATTCTATGATCCAGCAAAAAAGGATTTCATATGACATGAATCCAATAAGGCAACTTGTTGCATAAATTTCTAGGGCTTGAGCATTTAGAAAGTCTGATCAGTTTATTGCTTTCTTCACAACTAATGAGTTGAAGCTAATTGTTGTTAAACAAACAATTCTGAGTTTTCTTACAATGAGATCCGATGGCCAAGCAATTGATTTGAATTAACAAATTATAAGAAATAATTTTCATACATTAAGGTTCTGCATGACATAAACTATCATGAGTAATGTAAATTTTGCAAATATATTCTGCAAACATATGTTCATGCATCCATTTGTGGGACATGCATTTAAAATTTTGACAATATTTTATTGTACTACAGACTTTTAATGTAGCAACTGATTTGTTGTCATGGATGTTCTAAGTGGGAAAATAACTAAGAAATTTAAAGACAGAGCAGATGAAGATGTGATTTTTAGGAGAAATGTATGTATGAATACATTAGCAAAACTTGTATTATCCCAAATACAATGAATGCTCTTTCAAATGCAATATAATTTACGGGGTGCAGATATGAGCAATAATCATGAAATGTGGAAACCAAATTTCTAAATTTATGTAACATTTTTTCCATGGCCTCAATAAGAAATTCTAATTGCTCTCTCTTTTCAACCCTATTGATTTAATTAATGAATTTAAGTAACTTATAAGTAAGGGTGTGGCATCCAGGTCTAAGGAGGTCATTGATTCCATGTACTTGGCTCTCATCAGACCAGTCATTATGTACAACACACAGTTAGGCATGTATCTGACCTGGCACTTGCAACAGCTTGAGAGACCACAGAGACTACTCACGAAAAGAATAAAGGGAGTAAACAAAAAGTTCTAGGTTGGCCATTGCAAAGCCCTATCCCTGAACTCGGTCTCCTACAGACTGCTGCATTGTGATCTATACCCAAGGTGACCATTTTGTTACAGGACCTAAACTGAGACACTTGAGGGCCGCCCTGGGAATCCAGGTCTGTGATCCCATTCTCCCAGCCCCCATGGGAGTGGAGATGGGGCCACCATGTCGTCTTGCACCAGGGCTAGCAGGTTGGTCTCCCAACCTTCACCCGGCACTGTGGGGATTGCACTGTGTGAATGGCACCACCCAGGAGGCAACAGGCCACATGCCAGGAGGCCCAAAGCAGTGCACATTCATTGGTGCCTGGCACCATGGGGGAGAGAAACTAAGGTGTGCCACAAAAAGCACAGAGATAAGGGGACCCAGAGCCATCTCCTTTGTGAGTTTGAAAGCCCTAGTGCAAGGCAAAGGGAAGAACCGGTGTCATGGAAGTCTTACATGAGAGATTGTCTGAGGCTTCATGGCCCATCAGAGTTCCATGAGGCTGGGAAGATCCTCTGAGAAGATCCAAGAGCACACGTGGCATTGCATGATCTAGCAGCAGTCAGTTGATATGCAACACTGGAAAAGAGTTCTCGCTCCTGGGTAGAAGTGGAAGCCTGGGGGGGGGGGTCTGTCCCTATGGAAGTCTTGAAGTGAGAGAGAGGTGGAAAGTGACTGGCACAGGCCAGCTGCCATCTGGGTGATAGGGTATAGACCATGCCCACTCTGGGAAGGAAGTCTGGAAGGGGGAGAGACACAGATAGTGGCAGGGCTGGGTAAGCTCCTGACTGGGTGAGCAGAGTCAGGCACAGCCCCCCCCCCCATGACGGACGTCCTTAAGGGAGTAACTGTCAGACAGTGGTGGGGCCCTGGAGAGCTCCTTGTCTGGGTGAGCAGGGTCAGGTAGAGCTCCCCATGATGGAAGTACTTGAGGAAGTGCCAGGGTAGATGGTGGAGGGGCCCCTGAGAGCTCCTGCCGGGGGGGAAGACATCCTACCTTACCCCATGCCCAATGGCATCCCTGAAAAATTGCAAAGTCTCTAGAGCTGCTCAGGATGGGAAAGCAGAGGGACTGGCCGCCCTGCGAAACCAGGTCACCATTCGGACTGAGCAGTCTAAATTGAGACATTTCTGTGTCCCAAAGACAATGTTTGAGATTCCGGGACAGAGACTTCCAAACTGGTACTGTCCTGGAAAAACTGGGACAGTTGGTCACCTTGTCTATACCTAGCCAACAAAACATCTTCTGATCTCACATTGATGGATTTATTGCTCATCACCAAAAGAAATAGCATCAGAAATCAGCATTCTAAGGACCTAAACCTCATCTGCAACATAAACAGGACATGTCGAAGGGACAGGTATGTGTCTGAAAGATTACCCTATCTCTGGAGTAGGCTTCCTATCCATGTGAAGCAAAGCCCTTCACTCACCCTATTCAAATGTAACTTGGACCAATGGCTGGACAATTGAAAATTTACCTCTGGTTTGGTACCTATGCTCCTAATCGGGTCTATATTATTTTGTCAAAGCGACTACCGATTGAACACCTAGTCATCGAACTTAATCCATCGAATGTTAATTCCTTCAAACATTCATTTAAGGGAATTTCTTCCCAGGGGAAAAAAACTTGTTGGTCATCATTAGGAATTTGTCCATTTCCCCACTGTAGTACAATCTCCAACTTGGTATAATTAGTTAGGGGGAGTGTGTGGGGGGGTATAGTGCCCCCACATCGGTGGATTTTAAATAATGTGGTTTTTGTTATGATCGCTAGGATGGCCAATTGTTTTTTTACCCTGGGAAGAAATTTGCTTAAATGAAAGTTTGACAGAATTACCTTTCGATGGATTAAATTCAAAGAATAGGTGTTTGATGGGTAGTCACATTGACAAAATGATATAGACCCCCATAATGGACAGGGGCAACCTATGAATGCTTGACTGTAAAATCCCTTGGGATATTGACATATATCAGCAATATTTTGCTCAATTTGTCATAAGCTTGTGTAGGCTTAAAACAGCTCTTGGAGCAATAGCCAAATAACTACCTATTCTCCACCTATGAACCTATAAGAATATGTTTTAATGGATGATCATGTTTTTGATTAAGATACTATGACTGGATTATTACATTATGTGACTTTCTTGTATTATTTAATACAAAAGATGAAGTGACTTTGGATCTTGAAAAGCACTGAAGGGGTAGTAAGAAATGCATGTCGACTGCCATTTAAAAAAAAAATCACAGTGACCAGTATTAAAGGAAATTGCAAAGTGGATTGGCTTTCTTTTGATTTTGTATGTGAAACATATTAAGTTACTAGACAGTCTTTTGTTTTGTTGACCAAGAATGTTTTCTGTTGACCGCACTAAAAAAAACTTTTGACTGTAAGAGCTCATGTCAATCTGTAAATCCAAGAGAGTGCTCACCTTACAACAGGCCATCAGTTAGCAAAAGTACTGTGAATGAATTAATAAGTCATTATGATAAGCAAAGACATGGATCCCTTTTACCCTACATGCCTCAATAGTTGGGGTCAGACATTTAAAGGACACCTAAGGGGCAACTGCCAGGCCAGAAGATAGAGCTGTAAATTGGAAATGTGTTTCCAGTCTTGAAGCATGAGGAAGCTCCTGTGAGACTTGAACACTATAATTTGTCAATGTGTACAATTTGAGTCCAGTCTGAACAGTATTCATGGTAATTGGGAAGAGATATCCAAGTAATGGGACACTGGAATAGCTGTCGGGGAGCTGGTCCATTACCCTGCCTTGGGCCCCATTTGACCATGATCCAGCTCTATATGAGTGGTCATATTATTGACTACATGGTTGAAAATGAAATTGGTCAGAAATGATCAGTGCTCTAACCTGGTTAACAAATTCAATAAATAAATAAATAAACATAAATACATACACCTGTCTCATTTCTAATATCAGTTGCAAGAGGCTAAGGCAACCTTTTGGAAGACTTTCTCACAAAGATGTGGGTGGTGCCTGTAAATAAAATTAGAGAGAAGCAATGATATTCATTGTCTTCTGACTAAGAAATTGTTTACCTTACCTATGAACCTTTGCAGCACACTCCTTTGACTCATCATTTTCGAAAGATGAAGATCAAAGCCAGTGAGTCAAAAAAAAAAAAACTAAAAAAAACACAAAAAGCCTTTTTTGCAAGGTGACAAATCTCCCTGCACCTCCCAGACCCCTTTAAATTATTTATACCAACTCAACATTTGCCTCACAGTGGAGAAAGAGGGAAACAACTAAAAATCACTCTAGTGGCTCACACTGTCAGGCACATTATATTGAAACCTAATGCAATAATGCAACTTTACACTTTCAAACTAAAACTCCTCAGAGGAATACTTACAGCTGATCAGTAGTATTGCATAGCCCAGAGAAAAAAATATAGTAGCCCTAGGTATTTTTATGTTGTGGGAAGAGATTTAGGCAGTTATCAGCAAGGTATATTCCAGTTTTGGAATCTAATCACTGACCCATTTGCTCTCCAGGTCTCTGGGGTGAGTTACCTTGCAGTTTATGTCTAATCTAAAATTGAAGAGACAGTGTTCATGGAAACGATACTTGTTACAATTAAAACTTTCAAAAAAATATTAATTCTAGCCTTTAAATTTTCTGTGAAAAACATTTGGAAACTGGCATTGGGTGCTAATCCTTTTTCTGTATGGCATCCTTTTACACAATGGTGTTAGTTATGAAATTTATCAGAAATATATTGTCTGTCAGTTAAATTCCCATCTTGAAATGTTTAGAGGAAACAACATTTGGAAACTAAGAAAATGCTCTAGACTTGTTTTTATGGAAGACAGCTTGTAAGAACTGACATTTCAAATAATTTGTTACACAGAATACCAAAATGCCAAATAAAATGGAATTCACCTCTGACTGTGAATGTTACTTTATTACATACTTCAGTAGGCACATACTCACAATATAGATATAGCCTATAAATATGAATGTTTGTCTTTGTCTGAGGTTGTTGATGAAATAAGAAAAATGACAGAAATCTTCTAACTTTGTTTTCTGTGTTTTCCGTGTAGCATTTGCATGAATAACATTGGATCTAGAAATATACCTGAATATCTGTAAGTTTGTACTGGAACAGTGTGGCATTCAGGGGAGCAGGAAGTTACACTCCAGAGGCTTTGTGCAGTCCTTTTGCTGTTCCAAATAGGACTGAGGAGGTTTTCCTAATGTTAAATATAACTGTTTGTAAGTCAGTGCCACGGGGCTATAGAAGTTTGCTGAATTTCAAATGATACATACTCTATTTATGTATTTATTTATTTATTTGTTTATTTATTTATTTTACTCTGATAACCCTAAGTGGTCTGCAGACCCTTTTCAGATACAACCCAGGCCCATTGGAGAAACAGTTAAAAGTGGATACAAGACCAAATAATTAATTACAGTGACATAGGCAGAAGAATGAGGATGGAGGTTTTAAATGTTTAGCAAGTCAATATAAATTTCAACATACAATTCACATTAAACCATATTGAAAAATACACATTGCTGCAAAGGTGCAATATATATTTGCAAAATAATTTGAAAAGATGGTTGGACCATAGAAATATCACCATTCTGAAGATGAAATAAAATGGTGAAATTAGAGGCATAAGCAGTTATATACAGTATGTACATTTTCTAGAGACACAAAGTAATTGGTAAACACTTTTATACATTATGGACTTGAATTACAGAATTACTTCACAAGATTACAGGACAAGATGTAAAAGAATTTGATATAATAAAAACATACTGTTTTGGACACTAATAATATGAGGTGCAAATGTAACACAAAGGTCCATCAGGTGAAGTTTAGTCTTTATTATTCTTTAAGCATGATTATTTTTAGTTCACTTTTGTACTTGTCTGAGCTTGTTTTCTGAGTTATTTCTGAGGCAGCTTGTTCCAAATGGAGGGAGCAAGCTTTGAGAAAGCCCTACCCCCATTTCTGTTCTGAATCTAGGTCTGATAAGGGATAGTGTCTTTTCTGGATATTCTCTTAGCACATGGTTAATAACACCTCTTAGTAAGATAAGACCATACATAAAATGCCCTGTTTGATAGGTGGCTGTGAATCCAGCATAATGGTCCTTTAGGGTAAAATGGTCAACTATTTCAAACGCTGTCCTCAGCTCAATAAACACTGCCCTTGTAGGACTTTCTCTGTGTGTTATAGTACTACTAACCCTAACAATGATTGAGAGAGATAATTGTATCCTTTTCTGAATCCATATAGTGACTATGGAAGAAAGTGAAATGTACTTACGGGTTTTTACAACTGAGTATAAACAGTTCTTTACAAGATTTTGGATAGCCTGATGTTTGAGAAAGACAACAGCACTTTTGGGCCCTGTGGGTTGTTATATTTTGTTAGAGAGAGAAATATTTCATGTCTGATTACTGCGTGCACATCTCCTGATAAAACGGACAGATAATATATACAAGAGACTTTAAAATAGCCATAATTGAGGTGAGTAGGATGGATTTCTACCAGTGGTTTACCCTTTTCCAGTAATGTCTTGGTTGTTGCTCTTCTGAAATTGAATTTGGACAACACAGAAAAATTCACAAAGGATGTCATTGGTAAAATAGTTGTTCCAAGGCTGGGCTTACATAATTCTAGCAAGTTACTCAGATGTACATTGGATAATTGTTTATTAAAGGTGTTATTAGAGATTATGGCAAAAGCTGTACTTACAATTTTATGGCAACTCTACTTAGATTCTTAACTACTCTGAGACCTGAATTAAGCTCCTGTTTCTGACTCAGGCAGGTGATTTTTTTATGCTTTGGTGGCTATTTTACATTTCCTTTTTACTTCCTGGAGGGTTATGTATTTGGTAGCATGGTAAGCTTCCTTCCATTTAGTGCTATTTTATTTGAACTGTACTATTAGGCTGCTTCAAAGGCAAGAAATTGTATCATTGTGCTGACTGTTTTTGAAGATAAAGTATCATGGATTTGAGTTAAATATGTTCACATTATTAGTACCCCAACTGTCAAGTCTTAAAAATCGACTGAGTATTCTTAGCCTTGTTCAAATGATTAGGAATCATCCACACCTAATGCACTGAAAATACTCCTTGAATGTTACTGTCAGCAACAAGGTCAGAAAAAATTTTCTCTATTTTACTTACTTATACTGTGTTATTTGAGAGTGAATATGCCATTGTTTTTGAAGAAGCATGTAACAGATTTGAGAGCAGCACTTTAGCCTAATAAAGCTTATAGCAGGTAAACTAAATATGTAATTTAATCTTCAGCATATATGATTCTCAGTAATATAAAAAGAAGAAGTATGAACATGTGATGTTTTTCTTTGCAGTGTGTAAAAAAGTATATGAAACTTGTACCTGCATTCTACTGGGAAATACATCAATGATACATATGATGTGAAATGTGTTAAACACATGTAAAGTAGAAAACTGCAATTGTTATACCCTATGATTATAGCATCTGTGGCTATTCTCAGAAGCTGTAAAAGTGCATTTAGGAGATTAGTAAAATTAGAAGTTATGTACTTACCATAATGTTCCATCTGAGTAGGTGGATTCATTTGTCTGCAACCTGTGGGTATGGATCCGATATCGAATCTGAACCGGCATGGTTTATCCAGATATGGATCCGAGCTCCTAGCTCCTCCCCTCACCCATAATGCCCTGCTCTCCCTACATGACCTCAGATCGAGTTTGCCCTGCACCAACTACCCTAACCAAAGGGTAACACACCCTATGCAGGAAACTGACAAGGCCAGGGGGATAGGAGGGCAGGATGGCTGCAGACAAATGAATCCACCTACTCGGATGGAACGTTATGGTAAGTACATAACTTCTAAATCTGAAGTAGGAGAATTCATTTGTCAGCAACCTGTGGGACAGAGTCCCCAGCTACCTGAAACTTGGGTGGCCATCATGGAAGGATATTCCAGAGCACCGTGGAGCCAAAGGATGCTCTACCTCTAGATGTGACATCCAGCTTGTAATGAGTAATAAAGGTATGAGATGAAGCCCAAGTGGCTTCTGAACAAATGTCATCCAGAGGAACCCTAGACTTAAAGGCCGCTGAAGTAGAGACAGACCGGGTCGAATGAGCATGGACTCCCTCTGGTGCGGGCCTCCCAGAGGCTTGGTATGCCAACAGAATACACTGAGAAATCCAGTGTGACAAAGAAACTTTGGAAATTAGTTTACCCAGATTGAATTTGGCAAAAGAAATGAACAACTGGTCTGATTGCCTATGACCAGCTGTCTTATGAAGGTAAAAACGAAGCTGCCTGTGAACATCCAAGGAATGCAGCTTGTATTCGCCTTTGTTTTGATACTTAGGGAAGAAAACAGGCAGGTTGATGGACTGATTAATGTTAGCTTCCGAAGCTACTTTAGGAAGAAAGGAGGGATTGATCCTTAGGTACACCCGGTCCGGATGAAAAATCAAATAAGGCGGTTTCATGGACAGGGCCTGAAGCTCTGAAACTCTCTTAGCCGAAGTAATGGCTACCAAAAAAGCAGTCTTAAAGGACAAGTATTTAAGATTGACTGTGGCCACAGGTTCGAAGGGGGGAGCGGTCAAGGCCTGAAGTACCAAGGAAAGATCCCATGGGGGAACCGTTTCTTTGACAGGGGGTCTGAGCAAAAGGGTGCCTTTTAGGAAGGTTTTGCATAACTTAGCTGACATAAGAGACTCTGAATCGTGTCCAACATGGTAATGAGATATGGCCACCAGCTGAACTTTGACCGTGGAACTACTGGCGCCATCATTAAAGAGAGTAGTAAGGAAATCTAGAACCAAAGGAAGGGGAACCGTGAAAGGATCTAGGCTTTGCCGCTCTGCCCAAATGGAGAAACGCTTCCATTTACTGCAGTAAATTTTTCTGGTAGAGGGCTTGTGGGCCGCTACCAGAATGGCCTTAACTGGGGACGAGATACCTGGAGTCCTGATTAGGAGTGGAACTGGAGCAGCCAAGCAGTCAACTTCAGGTTGTCCAGGTTCGGAGTTGGCAGGTTCGACGGTTGTGATATCAGATCCGGAATGGGATCTAGAATCCAAGGTGGATTCACTGAATGAGACCTTAGGTAAGGGAACCAGATCTGTCAAAGGCCAGAACGGGGCAATGAGGATCATTCTGCACCCCAACTGAGAGGCTTTCTGACGTACTTGTAGCATCAGAGGTAGAGGGGGGTATGCGTAAAGAAGACCGGGAGGCCAAGCATGCACCAGAGTGTCTCTCGGAGAATCCCCTGGTGGGGGGATTAGAGCGAAAAAACTGTCGCACTTGGCATTTAAAGGAGAAGCAAAGAGATCGCAACGGGGAGTCCCCCACTGTGCGAAGATACGTTTTGCTACTTGAGAATTGAGAGTCCACTCGTACGGGGAGAGAATGGTGCGACTCAGCTTGTCCGCTAGGATGTTGGTCCGACCCGGAATATGCGTTGCGATGAGGAAGCGGTTGGTGGAGATCGCCCATTCCCACACTCTCATGGCTTCTCAACATAAGGGGTAAGACCTGGTTCCCCCCTGTTTGTTGATGTACCAGACCACCGACATGTTGTCTGATTGAATCACAATTGTTCCCAGGGGAAGGAGGGCCTGAAGTGCTTGCAACGCCAAGAGCACCGCCCTCATTTCCAGAACATTGATATGCAGGGAGATCTCTGAATCGCTCCACGTGCCTTGGACCATCCAGCCCGCAAAATGCCCCCCCACCCAAGGCGGGAAGCATCCATGGTCACCGTGGCGAGAGGGGGAGATGCACAAAAGGGGTGGCCCCTGTGGAGGTCCGGAGAATGGAGCCACCACAAGAGAGACCACTTGCAAGCCTTGCTGATTGCAATGGGATGATACAGGGGGAGGGAGAGAAATGACCATTGCACCTGAAGTGTCCATTGAAGCACCTGCATGTTCAAGCGGGCGTGCGGAAGAAGAGTAATCGCTGCCGCCATAGACCCTAGCGCCCTCAGGATCAATTCCGCAGGTGTTGAGCTGGAGTGAAGGATGGCCCGCACCTGGAGTCGCAGATTCCGAACCCTGTCGGTTGTGAGAAAGGCTCTTAAATTTCTCGTGTCTAACCTGGCTCCTATAAATTCTATTGTTTAAGTAGGGACCAGGTTGGACTTTTCTATGTTTACCGTGATGCCTAGGTTGGGAGCTAGATGAAGGAAGGAGTCTCTTGCCAAAGAGAGTAGATGCCTTGTTGGGGCGGTGAGAAGCCAGTCGTCTAGGTACGGAAAGACCTGCACCCCTGAAGCCTCAGGTGGGCCGCAACCACTGCTAACACTTTGGTGAACACCCTGGGGGCTGTGGTGAGACCAAAGGGAAGGACCCTGAACTGGTAGTGACTGGCTCCCAGCCGGAAGCGAAGAAACCTCCTGGATCGTCTGTCCATCAGAATGTGGTAGTATCGTCCTTGAGGTCTATAGAGCACATCCAGTGATTCTCCCTAGAAGGGAGGGATGGACTGCAAAGTGACCATCCGGAACTTCTCTTTGGGAACTGACAGGTTCAACAGGGACAGGTCTAGAATGGGTCTTAGGTCCCCCGTCTTTTTTGGCACTAAAAAGAACCTGGAGTAGAACCCTGATCCGATCTGGTCTGGGGGGACAGGCTGGATGGCTCTTTTTCTCAGCAGATGGCCAATTTCTGCTGAAGCGGCCTCCCTCTGATCGGGTGGAACATCGGGGAGGATTTTTAACTTTGGGACATGAAGAAAGGGGATCTTGTAACCTCTGGATATAATCCGGAGTACCCAGCGGTCCGATGTAATGGACTCCCATGCTGCTAGGTGCTCTGAGAAACATCCCCGACTGCCTCCAGAGTGGAGCAGTCGGGCAACCCCTCAGGGTTGCTGCGTGGGCTGTTCAGAGAAAGGTTCCCTGGACCCAAAGTTCCTGGGAGCCCCTCTGCCCCTAGGGTGGCGTCCTCCCTGTCCTCCTCTGCTGCGGAAGGACTGGTTGTCCAGAGCGGGTTGGGAATGCTGCGACTTCTGGAACCACATCTTTTTCTGGCCCTTTTGGTTCCTAGAGTAGGACCTCTTGGGGCACAGAGAAGCGGACTCCAACGGCAGACAGCGTCTTCCCGTCCTTCTTGCTCTGAACCAAGGTATCACAAACCGTCTTGCCAAAAAGGGCAGAACCATCAAAGGGGGCATTCACGAATGACGCCTTGAAGGGCTCCGTAAAATTGCAGTGGCGGAGCCAGGCCTGCCGTCTTGTGACTAGGCCCGCTCCCGCAGCTCTAGCGGCTCCCTCGGTAGCGTGGGAAAGTAACCGCATAGAGGTGTTAGTCACAGAACGAAGAGTGGCCATACGGGTGGAGTGCATAAGTTTGTCCTCCTCCGATATGGACTCAGGGGGGGATGCAGCGTATTCCTTGATAAGATTGCGCTGCATCCTAATGACGTGTGCCAAATAGTTGAGCGCCCTCACTGAGAAGGTCGCTGAACTAAAGATTCACTTCTCCAAACGGTCCATCATCCGAGACTCCTTGCTCGGGGGATGGACTGAGGGACTCTCCTGGGCGAGTTCCCTCCTAGTGGCTGCTGCCGACAACATGGCATCTACCGGGGGTCCCTTGCTCCAGTGGGCACGGTCAGCAGGGGGGCTAAGGATCCTGTTGGGCCTCTTAGGGATTGGCTCCATGGTGTCCGGGTCCTTCCACGCCCTGGTGGTAATAAGGTCCACCAGGGGGTCGGCAGGAGGGGACACCCAAGAGGTAGACGGGCCCACTTCAAATGCCTCCAAGAACACTGACTCATCCGAGGAAGACTTTGGGGCAGACCACCCACCTCTAATCCGTAACATTTCCATGATGTCTCCGAAGGAGACATCTTCAGGGGGTGATCTTGGGGAGCCTTCCCCTTCCTCCAAGTCAGTATGTTCGGTCAAAGATTCGGGGGAGTCTATGCGCCTCCTCTTACACGAATGCTTGCGAGGTGCTTCCTCGGGGGGGCTGTCCGAGGAGCCCTCACCAGCAATGTCCAGAACCACAGGAACTGCTTGGGGCAGTGAAGTGGGCTGTCCCAGTGGCCGGGTGATGGAAGCCTGGCCCAGAGCAGATGGAGTGCGGGACGGAGCCAAAGCAAGGGCTGGGGGTCCGGATGCCCTCAACAGAGCCCTCTCCACTACATCAAAAGCCGAGGGGGAGCCAGCCTCGACAATAGGATCCGAAAGTCTGCTCCCCCTTGGATCCGATGAGTGGATCGGAGCCGGCGCCGAGCCCCTCGGATCCAAGGGACCAGTGTGCTCCGGCAAGGACGGTGCCGAAGGCACACTGAGTCCCTCAGATCCAAAGCTTGGGCCAAGGCTCCGAGAGGTCGGATCCAACAGACTCGAGGGCAGGGTCGGATCTGAAGTACCCAGTACTGTCAGCGCCGACCCACCCACAGCTCCGAGGCTGCCCGGCTCCGGGCACTCCGAACCCGGGTAGCGGGTCAGAGAAGGAGCAATGGGCTTAAAAAAGGGGGTTGAGCTCCCCCCCAGAGGGGGGGGAGGCAGGAGCACTCCCATCTGCATCTGGGCCTGGATGAACCTTCACATCATCCGGTCCAGATCAGCATCGGAGAGGCTGTAAGTAGACCTCAACGAGGCTACCGAGGTAGGCCTTGAGTGCCGCCTCGATAGCCTCGAAGGAGGTCGGGTCTCCTCATCCTCAGGCTCCGATGAAAAACACGGGGACCGGAGCCGAGGAGGGGGAGAGCCAGCAGCCAGAGAGGCCGGAAGAGAAGCCCGCTTAGCAGGCGGGGCCGAAATGGAGGTCTCGGCCTGCCGCTTGTGGTGCTTCTCTCTCCGGTCCTTTTTCCTGGCTTCCCTCTCCTCCGACCCTTTGGCGGGAGTTTGAATCCCAGGTGGAGGAGGGGGAGCAGGCAATGCAGGGACTGTCGAAGCAATGACCACCAAGGGGGCGGGGGCCGAAGCCGAGTCTGGGGGCAAGAGTCCCGTCAAGACCAGCTTTGACCTCCACTCTTTCAATGCCCTGGGGTTGAACCCTGCACAGATTGAACACCCTGAAGTGAGGTGTTCAACCCCAAGGCATCGAACGCACCGAGTGTGGCCATCAGCAGGGGAAAGCTTATGGCCACACTCGGAGCACTTTAAAAAAACAGCCTTTGGGGCCTCAGACATCACTATTTTTTTTTTTTTTTAAAATAGTAATAATAAAATAAACTAAAATACTCACACAAAGGCCCCAAAAAAAAAAACACACACACACACACCAACTACAAACCAGTGAGGGGAGGGTAAAAACTATATTAAATTAACCCAAAAAAAATATAAACAGAAGGGAAACCTATAACTTTCACACAACTTAAAAGTTTTAAAAGCTTTAAAACCCTTTAAATGAGAATACTAAAACTTAGCTTTTGGAGCTCTGACGACCCAGCCTTCACCATGCGCGGCAAACTAGATCTGAGGTCATGTAGGGAGAGCAGGGAATTATGGGTGAGGGGAGGAGCTAGGAGCTCGGACCCATAGCTGGATAAACCATGCCGGTTTGGATCCGATATCGGATCCATACCCACAGGTTGCTGACAAATGAATTCTCCTACTTCAGATCAATAATTATCCAAGGCCAGGAGAACAAACTCATTAGCAGATAACAGTGAAACTGCTTCATTGCATCTGTGTTTTTGTATGAGAATGTTACCTGTATAGTTGAATGAACAGTCAGAAAGAAAAAGCATCTAGAAAACAAACCTACACAGAGTTTGATATACAAATCTGGGTGATGTTTTTTCTCTGTAATAGTTTCTGCCTGTCATATGTCTAGAAATTTAACTAGTTTAAATTACAGACCATGAACTCTTGTATGTCAGAACTAGTTAAGGAAAAAGTCCAGCTATACTCAGATGCTTTTCTTTCTTGTAATCTATTTTTTTAATTAATTGCATTATGTTTTCCTAAGCAGTTTCTTACTTTATGTATATTTATCTGTTTATTGCACTGCTAAACTCATTGTTAAGTATTTTATTCATTCACATTTAATAAGCTTGTGGTTATTCATCTATTTACTTAGTTATTAATTTAAAAATATATATTTTACTACATGGTAACAAACTGCTGACATCCACCTTTAATTGGGCGGACTGCTTTGTTACACACTATTACTTGTGTTTATAATTATTAGGTTTAATAACAAGAGTGGAACAGTAACTGAGTGGTCTCCATGTAGCAATCTGAGGTTCTGAGGTGAAGACAGTATAATAATTGGAAGAGGACAAAAGGCTTAAGAACTGGATAATATTCCTAAGCTTCCCTGGAAATGAATGTGTGTGTGTGTGTGTGTGTGTGTGTGTGTGTGTGTGTGTGTGTGTGTGTGTGTGTGTGTGTGTGTGTGTGTGTGTGTGTGTGTGTGTGTGTGTGTGTGTGTGTGTCTGAATGTAAGAGTTTAGTCAAGAGTACAATAAGTGTGGTGTCTGGAATGCACTAAACCTCAGAGAGAGTGGTGAGAAAGAAGTCTGGGGAACTAGACCAAGGAGTTTGCTTGGTGGGGTTTTCAGTGTGAAACCTATTGTTGGGTGTAAATGGTGTATGCTGACACCCATGGCATTGGTACATATTTCATACATGCTATTTGGCTAAGTGACTTGTTTAGTGGTACATATTGTTGTGTCATTGTTATACTTATTTTAACTAAATTTACAGAGAAATGTGGGACACTTACAGGGCTCTCTAATGAATGTATTTTGAACTAACTAGTGTACAATTTGGGTCTATATTAGAACACAGAACGTTCAAAATTTAGAATGTTCTAATATCGACCCGTTTTCAGCGAACACTGAAAATATCAAGGAAACAGAAAACCGAATTTCTTCCAAGGGAAATAATTTGGTTGTCCATTTCTGTTGCTTCAGTATTTTCAGAGCTGTGGTGGAAAGTTATGGGTCAGGTTCAGGTAAGTGTGCGATTGTGTGGACGTGAGGGTTAGGGCGGGTTAGGTGAGTTAGGGTTAGGGCATGGATGAGGTGACTGTGCGATAGTGATGGACCTTAGGGTTAGGGTTTGGGTTAAGGTAAGTGGATAGTTAGTGATGTATGTATAGTTTAGTGTAGGGTTATGTGTAAGAGTTTAGGTGTATGTGTGTAGATTGCTGTTTGTTTGGTGTGCTTGTGTTGTGTGTATGTGTTTGGGAACAGCAAATTTTTCCCTAGGAAAAAATTTGCTGTTCTGAATGTTCGATGTTTTAAATTTTCAATTCATAGGGTTCGATATTAGAACAATCAAAATTTTGAATGTTTGGTGTTCTAATATAGACCCTACATTTTATCCTTCTTAATGTATCCGTTTATAACTATCTTGTGTAGTTCTGTATCATTGGTTAGACTGCTACAACATACTGTATTTTCTCAAGACTGACTTCTGCACATCTTTATTTTTTTATTTATATTTATTTATATTTTGTTAATAGAGATGTCCAATTAGCTTGAGGCCCTTTTTCAGTGGTGGCCTGATAGCACTGTCTGGTTAAATGATTCACTTAGAGTCATACAGAAGGCAAATGCAGACTGACAAAATCAAAGCCAGGACTACAGGGTAAAACTCTTTTGCAGATTTTATCTTTAATTCACTGTGCTAAACTGCCAGACCTTTATTGCAGTTTAGCCCATCAGCTGACTTTATGATTCTTTGCCTTTATGGATTTCTGCAAAAAGTGGAAAAATAACAAAGCATTTGTACTTCATTTTACATCCAGGAAAGTAAATTAAAACTACTGCACTTATTTTACCATTTAAATCAGTTTTGTTGTTTCTAACCCACCTACTCTTAGCTAGTTGTACTTTTCAATGTGGAGGCTTTTCAGCTGCCCGCCCCTATTGTATATCTGGTCTTGGAATCTCTTCCCAGTCTCATCTCCAGTGCTCATCTTACCGAGCACTGGCAGGTGAAATTGGGATTGCCCTTCTCTTAGACTGTTAATGTGCTTTGAAATTGCCTTAGTGTGTATTCCTCATTGCTGGCTTCTCTCTTGTTATTGTTTGTAGCTTGTTGTTTGATTTGTTTTAGTACATGTTTTACTTTTGGCTAATTAAGGTTTGTTTTTATATTAAGAAGCCTGGGCTGCCAATCAAGTGGTAGTAGTAAGATAGCCTAGTCTGTCTGAGTTGGGAAACACACCGGGAGTGGTAAAGTGGCAATTACTTGCTGTAGCTAGTTTGATTTCTTTCTGGTACCTTTTCATTTTTGGCTAATTAAAGTGTGTTTTTTGCATTAAGATTGAAATTCTAGTGGTAGTATTAAGGTAGTCTGGTCTGTCAGAGTTGTGAAACACACCATCTTAAAGTGAGATTGTTTCATTGGCCACAGGTCTTTTAGTTGGTTTAGTCACTTTTCTTTGAGTCTATAAATTTGGAGAGTTTGCTCTGCTCTTGGCTCAGTTCCAATGAACTCAATGCTTGGCATCCTTGTTCATGTTCTCAGAGTGTTTGGCTTGCATCTGGTGCCATCCAGGTTAAGAGAAGTAATTTGAATTGAAATAATGCATTTTCCTAAGCTTTTTCTAAAGACTACTTCTGTATTTCAAATTATTTTATTGCATTTTCTTTGCATTTAATCACCATAAAGTGCATTTGTTTTTTCCTTGGTCTAGCTATTGCTAGTGTGCTTTGAAATCCCTTAAAGTGTGTCCATTCCTTATTGCTGGCTTGTCTGCCTAAGAATCACCTTGTAATTACATGTTGCAGCTAGCATTTTTGTTTGTTTATGGTACCTTTTCACTTTTGGCTAAGTATATTTATACCCTAGGAAGACAGGACTGGAATTATAGTGGCAGTAGAAAGGCAGCCTAGTCTGTCTGAGTTGGGAAACACATAGGGAGACTTAAAGTGAGATTTGTTTCATTTGCTAGAGGGCTTTTTGGTTGGTTTAGTCACTTTTTGAGTCTGTAATATCCACTCATCACATAGTGGTATTTAGCAGTGACTTATATTGATGCAGGCACTTAGAAACTAATTTTCCCCCTATAAAACTTCCACTGTAACTTTACCCAGTACTTAGTTGCTCAAAGAGCAACTTGTTTGTTCACTACTGGGTGATTTCAGTCATACATGGCCTAATTGTAGTTTCTAACTTCACAGCACACAAATTAGCCTACTGTACCATCCCTTTGTAGTTCAGCTATAAAAGACTTGTTACCATAGATGGTCACTTTCCCATTTTTTCTGCCACCAGCTTGGTATATGTGGGCATCGTGAAACAATGTAGGAAATGTCTCATGTTCACTGATAACCAAATAATTTTTTGAAAAACAGATGCAGTAAGTGAGAGATGTAATTTCACATTGTAACTAGAGGCAAGCCTCTCACACAGAAGCACTCAAAGTAACAATCAGGTCGTTATTAACATAAGTATTACACCCACCACAAATAGTATTGACCCAACACGTAGACCAACAAATGCTGAGGCACTTAAAAGTAACCTTCTTAAACCCCCAAAGACCACTTCATTCTGCCTACAAACAGTATCCCCAGGAACCCCAAAAGCATTCCATCAAAACAACATCCAAAATAAAACATACAGCCACACTCTTTGAAGCCTCAACTACAGATCCCATAATGTATGATTCCACACTACCCAATATTTTAATTATAGGAGAATCAATTGTGAGACATACAGATATCCTATTTACCAGGATGAAGAAGGAGAAAATTATGGTCAGTTGTCCAACAGGAACCAGGATCCAACAAGTCACCCATGCACTCAAGTCATTAGACAACAAATATCAGTATGACTCAGTCATACGCTATGTGGATGCAAGTGACCTGAGACGTACCTCCCTTTACTATATGAAAAGATACATTATGGCACCCTTAGACTATGTGTTCTAGGCTGGTATGTGACTAATATTCAGCAGCATTCTACCTTCAGCAAGGATGATGCGACAATATGAACTAAATAATCAGCATAGTTTCTGGTGTCATTCCAAGGAGGTACAATATATGTCAACACAGGAGTATATGGTCAACAGACAATGTTGTTTTGCCATGGGTTTCCTACACCTGTCCCCTCTAGGTTTTTAAATATTAGCCTAAACATAGTCCTCCCCATAGTTGCTTTTTTAGGCAATGACAAACTGATAAACCTTCTGACATAGTAAGATGAACCCAAGGGAATCTAAAGATGTTACCGCTCAATGTGAGGACCCTAAATAACAACTCCATTTCCTCCAGGCTCTCCTCATCTTGGAGAATGTGGACATCTGTGCATTTACAGAGTTATGGTTTAAGCCACAAAAAAGCACTCCAGCAGTGCAGGCTTACAATGCTTAAACACATACAGGCCAGTTACTGCACATGCAGGGACCAAAGGTGGACATGTCTCAATCTATATCAACAAGAAACTCACCTCAAGACTTGTCAAACAGGACAACACACTTGAGCTTCTTCTTTTCCAGATTTACACAGGCAAAGTCCCACATCATATCCTTGCAAACTATAGGTTACTCACTATGACCCAGAGAAACCATAACTCATACTTGCACTCACTATTTAACCATATGCCATATTCATGGATGACTTCAACTACACCCTTATAAACTGGTACATTTACACAATCCTAAATTGACCTGCCCAGAGATTTCTGTACTTTATAAACACAAACACCTTGGACCAGATAGTCCATATGCTCACTAGGGGTGCAAATATACTAAATCTAGTAATCACAAAGATGGGAAAATTATGAAATAATCTCAGGTGCACATAAACTTGCAGGATACAATTGGAATGCTTGACTAAGACTATAATGATTGTTAGCCTAGTATGTACCTATGATGCTAGAACCTAAGATGACACACAGGGGATATTAAAAGCTTTTCATCTTGTTCCACCTCTTGCTACTTTTTCAAAATTCAAGTACAGTATGTGGTATCTTTCTGGAATTTATTAGACTTGACTGACATGTATAAGCAATATTTGTTTTTATGTAAACAACTGCACCACTTTTCAAGCTACTGAAGTCAATTTAACTGGTATTTAATCTTACACATCTGCTTTATTCCCACTTTTGTGAAGCAAAACGACATTTGGCTTTGTGCAGTCCTCAGTGACTACCCCATCTTTCCATAATATCTTAAAGAGACTAATCTTGGGTTTTCCCAGCTTTGCATTCACTTTAAGACTTCTTGCAGAGGATATTTTTCTGTGAAATTTAAGAGCACAACACCTTTTGTGGATACTGAACAGGAATACCTGTTCATTACTTTTGCCTTCTCAGTGTCACTTTCTGTCCACATCCCCTCCACTAGGTTCTCTTTGTGTATCATCCACAGTTTTTCTTTGCTCTGCCTAGATGCCTGTAAAATTCAGTTTTTGTTGTATATTTCTCGGCCAGTGGTTTTCACATACTTCCTATACTGGAACATTTAGTTTAGCTCTTGCTATCAGAAAGATGGATGCCTGTTATCATTATGTCTGTCGACTGTCCAGATTTGGTAGAATGTCCAGATTTCCCCTCATAATGTTGGACTGTTTCTCATAAAATTTGTAGTTTTCTGGTAAATCATTGAGGAATGAACTCACTGAATAATAACAAACATTTGAGTTTAAGCCTGCATATCTTTCAGAAAATGCATGCTAATACAAAACTTTTTTTTCTAACAACATTCTAAGTTTATAAGAGTAAAATTTAAAACCTGTCCCTGTTTTCATGCCTTTATGCCACCATTATTTTTGTCTCTGTTCAGATTTCTTACATTAAGAGGTTGTGAAATATAGTCATCACAGACTAGGTGAACCACTGTTTCTTTGTAGCGCTACTGTCATGCAGAGCTGCTGTCTTAGCAGCTGAATCAAAACTGTATAAAATGCTTACAATGGAACCTGAGTAGATAATTAGAGGTGCTTTATTTTATATTCACTATACAATGTCTGTACTATGCATTCTTTAGAAAAAAGTAGTGCTTATTCTAAGGCATGTGGAAATAAAAGGCCTGCTGTTATGTTATGTTTTTATTTTGTTTTGTTTTTTAATAGAACAAATTTATTACAGAAAGCCTCTAAAATTTGCAAGTGTTCCTGGGGTCTTTGAATGAGTATGTCTTATATATGCAGAACTGAAGCATGGAGTTGTTTATTCTTTTCTCTATCTTTTATAACCTATGACAAAGGGAACTTTTGAAAGGCTATTAAACTACATCAGAGTGACACAAAATGAACACTCAGCTATGCTTCAGTATAACATATCCAGTGTAAAACGGTGATTGTTGATATAAGTATTAAACAGGGCTTATCTCCAGTAAGAATTTTGTTATGCTGTGTGTACCTGATTAAAATATTTTGCTTGCATTTCATTAATCTTTCTTTTTTTCCTGCTGTGAATGCAATGTATTATACTTTCCCTCTAGCACAGGATGAAGTGCAAGATATAAAACGTAATCAACATCTTCCACATGCTCGATGAAGAAGATACTTTCTCTTCTTCCATGGGAGATATGCGTATCGTACTTATTAATATTTTTTTTTAAGTGTAAATGATAAAAGTTGTTGCTGCCTTAGATGTTTTTCTATCTGATATTCATGTAATACATTGTTAACATCTAAGAAATACCACTTATATACATTATGTTTGTATTTTAGAGATAACTCGCTCTGTACCCTTTAGTTTAGTTGGTACTTTTTACCCTGTAGTATACAGTGCTATGTCTTTCTGACCATATTTTGGGAAATTTTCTGTTTTTAGTAATTAATATTTTGGCATTCAAGACAGTATTGAAGCAGTTTGTTTGCCTTGATTTTTACAATGTAAACCTCATCACACTTCAGTGGAATCAGCAATTGTTTATTGTGTGGTGAAGGTGGCATTCAGTATATTATATGTGACTGTTTAATATAGTTAAGCTATATTTTTACTTCTGGCAGGGGCTGATAAATGTGACTCTTATTCAGAGTTACTGAGCATACTGTGAACTTTTCAAGCGCTTATTTTATGAACAGCTTTGTGATGCTTAAATTCTGCACATTGGTTCCAGGAAATGTGATTAATGAGTAGTTAGCTAATCTGCAATAATCCCTTCTTCTTACATTTAGCTGAATTGTCTAGCTAAGCTGTATATTTCATGATTATACCATTACCATCTTGTGTCATGTACCACAGAGGTCAGGTGATAGATGTTGCTTCAGCTTTTTCTTTATTTTTTCTTTACCTTTATTTGGCAACTGAAATGTACCATTTTTTTTTTCAAAAAGATAGAATTAAAGAGTTTAGAGGCTTGTCTATTGTGTGTTACTACATCCCTAACACAGTTATCACATTGTCAGTCCGCATAGAGTTTGGGTTCATTGACTTGAAAAGAATGTAACAGTCCAGTGGACATGATTAGTATGTTCAGGTCCACATAGCCTTATCCACGTGGCATCCAAGACTGCTTACTCTCTGTTTCCAGCAGTAACTCGTTTGCATAATAAAATTAAATGAAATAAAAATCACTTTTATCAGTCCTTGTAGTAATGATGAGCTTTCTAACCTCTCCTTCTCTCATCTCATCTTCACACTTGCATATTTATTTAAAAATGACACTGGAATGTGTCCAATAGCTCATTATGCATGGTAACAGTTTTGTCAAAAAAAAAAATAGGTGTTTGATTTACTACTGTTCTTTACCCTAAAATACCATGCACTTCTCCTCCTCAAACCAAAACTGAAAACATTTTGTCTCCATCTCCTTAATGTGGATGCCAGCAGACTACTTAAACCCATTTATATTAAGGAAGCAATGTTTATTGCCATAGTTCTGAATAACTGGCTTGTTCTCTTATTGCTGGTGTGTAGCACTTGTGATAAAGAACAGTCCTGTCTTTTATTTTCTGACTTTTTAGTCCACAGGTAGGGAATAATTTTATAATGTAAAAGTACCAGTGATGGACATTGACCAGTGTCCAGTCTACAGGTGTATAATTGTTTCAGTGACAATTTTTTTTTTATTTCCCCACCCAACCCTCAAAACACAAGTAACTATCTATCATTGTCATTGGCTTTTGTTACTGACATTAATAGGTACCCACATCACCTCTCAATACTGGTTTCTACAACACTGCTCATTGGTGGGAGTACATTCTACTAATGCTATGCCCTGAAAAAAGACCTCTCTCCAATAGGCCAATAGACCTCTCTCTATCAAAATGCATTACATTCCAGCTTGATACTTTCACTAAAGGTTCACTGCTCCATTTCATCTCCTAATATATTTACTTTGAGCAGGTCTATCATTACAGCCTTCTCTGTATTACATTCCAACTTGATAGTTTCACTATAGGTTCACTGCTCCATTTCATCTCCTAATATACTTACTTTGAGCAGGTCTATCATTACAGCCTTCTCTGGGATGGAATGCATCCTCATTTTGTCAGAAGCTGAGGACAGACTGATGCAGGTGCTTGCAGTCAATTCCTATACGTTTTCTTGATAACTGTTATTCAGTATATATTTTTGCAAGTGGCAGAAGAACAAGGCTCAGAAGAAAATGACATAATAATGTCTGCAGGGTTATTGTTAAACAAGCCATGTAACAAATCATAGAAGTATACAAGTGAAAACATCTTCTACTTAATTCAGTGTGAGAAACAAAAAGACGTACAGTAACAGTACTAGCTTCAGCTTATCCAGTACTTCTTTCAGCTTATACAGTACTAGGTTCAGCTTAAGCGTCATCGTAATTTAAGTGTGAAGAGGTCTTTATATTGTGAAACAAGTGATTTCTACATTAATTTGTCCCAGGTTGAATTTATCTATATAAGAGTTAGAAAAAGCATTTATCGATGAAACTAATTCCACAGCATTCCACTTCAGTTGTAAAACAAGACCAGACAACATTGTACTTTGAGGTAATTTGTAAGGGCTCTTTCAAATATTTGCATTTTTCATTTGGGAAAAGTCATGGCTTTGTCCAGTACAGATTAACAGTTCCCAGCCTGGTATTCATAATCATCATCAACCCTCTTTTCCCATTTCTGCATGGGGTCAGGGTGTCTTTTCATCTCTCACCGTCTCTCTCAATTTAATGTCACTTGCCTACTTTCTTCGACATTCATGCCTGGCTGTGGCAGGTCTTCTCTCACACAATACATCCATCTCTTTGCTGGATGGCCTCATCTTCTCTTGCCTTCTTCTTGTCTACCCCAAATCTTCTGTACCTGATTGTCTTCTGTTTTCCTGCACATGTGCCTGAACCACTGTAATCTGCTCTCCTTAAACTTTTCTGCAGTTGGAGCTACCTGGACTTCAGCTCTAATGTCCTCATTTCTTTATCTGTCCCACACTGTGCATCCTACCATCCATCTCAAGAACTTCATTTTCATCACTCCTAGCTTCCTCATATGCTCTGCCTTCACTGTCCAGGTATCTGTGCCATAGAGTAATATTGGTCTCACCATTGTTTCTCACACCTTACTTTTCAGCTTCTTTTATATTCTTCTGTCATACACTACCCCTAACACTCTGTGTCAGTTAGCGGCAGTCCCTGTAATTCTAGCTTTGAGCACTTCATTTGGTCTTCCCTTCTCCTCAGCCACCCCTCCCAGGTGCATGAAGCTGTTAACCTGTTTCACTATTTTCCCTTCTATTTCAAGTATCATGTTTTTCTGATTTCTTCATTTGCTGCTATTAACAACTGTCTTATCTATACATAGTTTCAACCCATGTGCCTTCAGTTTTGCATTCCACTCCCCTGGCCTTTGCTGAAGTTCTTGTTCACAGTCTGCCTGTAATGCCAAATCTTCTGCATACAGTAAGATTGTTGATCAGTCCCCCAACATGTTTGCTAATGTAGAGCATCACTAGTATGAACAGCAGTGGGCTCGGAGAAGAACCCTGATGCATACCCACTCCCACAGTGGGAGTGGATGTGTATCAGGCTTCAACTCTAAGCCCCTCTGAGACTCTGAACACTGTTCATGCAGGTGTCATTAGGGCCTTGAACATTGCCTGCACTAACTCTACCAATGTTTCTGAAACTTCTAACCATTGCGGACTGCCCAAATCAGATTTCTTGGTACCTTGTCATATGCTTCCTCTAAGTTTAGGAATGGTCAGATGGACTCTTTCTTCCTCTGTAGCTTCTTCTCGGCCATCTTTCTCACTGCAAACATTGGGTTGGTTTTACTACATCCTGATTTGAATCCAAACTGTTCATCTCCTGTCTTACTTTCTACTGCTCTGCAGAATTTTCATGCAGTGTGACAGGAGTTTGATACCTCTATATTTCCCAAAGATGTGAACGCACTCTTTGTTCTTGTATATTGACACTAGTATGCTTATTCTCCAGTCATATGGGATATGCCTTTCTCTCCATACTGCTATGAGTACCCTCAGGAGCTATTTCTCCTCTAACTCATGCAACATCTCGATTATATCTGCTGTGACTTCATTTGGGCCAGCTGTTTTCCTGGAGTTTATTTTCCTCAGTGCTGCTGTTACTTCTAGGGTGGGGTCTTTTTCTTCTTTGCTTGTAGGCTATGTCTGGGTCAGTACATCTTCTGTGAGGCTTTCTTTATTCAGATGCTCTTAGAAGCACTCCTTCCATATGCCTTTGATGTCCTGTGGACTGGTGATCAGATTGGTACTCACAATCCCTTATAAAAGGTATCTGATGACTATCTTCTTTATCTTTCTGCTTTTGCCTTGCAACCTGAGCCATCTACTTGAGCCACTTTCCAGAAGCTATTAGAGTGCCTCTGAAGCCTTGTTCTTAGTTACTGCAAAAACTCTTAGCTGCTTTGTTAGCAAGCCAGTATTCCTTCTTAGCCTGGTCCATCTTTTTCATCTTCCACTTTTTCCTGCACTCCTTCTTTCTTTTGATGACTTGCTAGACCTCTGCATTCCACTACCAGCTTTCCTTATGTACCTTATTTCCATACCTGGCTCATCTGCATATCTGTTCTCTAGCCCTCACACATGCTGTTTTGAGGTACTGCCATTCTTCTTCTTCAACTCCACCTATTTCTTCTTCTTTCTGAACTGCTTGAGCCCTGAGTATTTCCTTGAATGCTTGTGGCTTCTCTCAATCAACTTCCTACTTTTCATCGTAGTCTTTGCTGACCTTAGAGCCTTTTCTGACCATTGCCTGCACCTAACTGTGGCAACAAGTGGCTTATGTTGTGTGCTGACTGTTTCATTGGGGATGACTTTGCAATTTCTGATTCTACCCTCATGCCCTTTCCTTTCTAGGAGGAAGTCTACCTGAGTTGCATGTTGACCAACTTCAAGCCATTTATCAGACAGAAGTCTAAGATGGCCTCTCCTTTTTTATTCATGTTACCCACCCTTGCAGACCCAGACATCCTCATATCTTGCTTTATGTGTCTTGATATGTGCATTTGGATCAGACATTATCAACACCAATTCATGTTTTCCTGCATTATCTAGTAGGTACTGTTTTCCTCACAATCCCAACCCTGCTGTGGGACACAGTTTGAAATTATGGATATTGCCCTATCCTTACACTGGAGTCTGAGTGACATGAGTCTGTCACTAATTCTGAAGACATCAGTCACTGTCTTCTGAAGTCACTCCCTCACCACAATTCCCACACAGTCTGTCTCCTGAGTATTAGACTCTAGATTCCAAGCCAAGTGTCTTTGCTGCACTGCCCTTCCATCTTGTCTCTTGGATACAGAGGATGTCTAGCATTCTTCTTTCCATCATGCCATCTACTTTCAACTTCCATCCTGTCAGTAAATCTATATTGATAACATCTATCCTTAGTTCATGTTTGGTATGTTGATTGTTTTTACATCCAGCTTTTTCTCAACAGATCTATTCCAAGTGATGAAAGCTAGGCAACTTTACAGTGGCCAGCCAGCCAGTAGCTGATTGACCTAGGGATGCTGGGCTTTATGGGAGGCATACACTGGCCAGTAGGGGCTCATAGGCCCCTCCACCATTACCATGGGTACCTGGAGTAGGTTAGAGTACGCCAGGTCCTCAATCCACTTATCACCAGCAAATAAACATGACCATTTTTGGTGACATTAGTCAACATGACCTAGTCATCTACAGCCAAGTTTTCACCATTCAGTGGCTAGACCTGCCATGGTGCTCAGTCTATGATCAGTGTTTTGCTATCTAGCAGATACTAGTCTAGACAACTCTTCCACCGATATGCACCATCTAGAGTTTGTGCTGCTCCCTACAACTCCATTCTTGGATGAGTTTGAAGTGGAAACACTCACATGTTTTTGGGAGGTGGGAGGAAACCCACAGAGACACAGGGAGAATATGCAAACTCCATACAAGCATTTGGCAGATCGAACCTTGTACCTTGTGCATAGGAGGTGAAGACCTTACCCTTTATGCCAACAGGGCATAGTTCTCAAACCAAGAAAATAGTGCTCTACTCACTATGATATATTGGTAAACTAAAACATTGGATAGTGACCATATGATAGGAACAATACAAGCGATCATAAAGCAAAGTACAATAATGTACATAAACTCACAAGTAGTTGCAAAGCTTTCAGGAAAAACAACCTTTCTCAATGCATATGCTTAAAATTAATTGCATCACTTTTTATACACCATCCCTAATCACATGACAGTGTCAATCAGAGGCAACCCTAGTTTAAAAACATATACATATTTTCCATCAAAGAATAAAAACATTTTCAAAATAACATTTAAAAAATATTTTAAAAATGTATACAGAATATATAATATAATGCAACCAGATAAACATTTATAAATTCATTTGTTTCTTTTTTAATAATGGTTTAAAACTAACTGTGGAGTTCAAACCAGGTTTTTATGAGCATCCAAACACACAATCCAATTAAATTTTGAAAATTTTCTTTCCAATCCAATATTGCCCCCACTCAAATCAGAGCTAATATTTCTATGACCCTAAACTTAAAAGTATGTTGTACCCCCATCTTCTCTATATGCCTAGCCAATGAACTGGTTAAAACCTTTTCTCTAATATCAGATAAATGTTCCAGTATTCTATCTTTCAGTCTTTTATTACTTTTCAGGAGTACTCTTTATTATACTATCAAATGTTGGAGTGACTAACTACTTTTGAAAAAAGACTTGAACAGACCAAAAAAAAAATGAAAATTAAATAGAGATGTTCTTGATTTTAAGAAGGGGTACATTTTCTCTTGACCAAAAGGTAATGAAGAGAAAATGTCTAAAGTATATGTGTGTGAGTCCATGTATTCCTTAGACCTTATTGAGTCTCAGCAGCTTGTAAATGAACCAATCCAAATGGACATGGATGCTGAGAGGTGTGATGAAGAGGGAGTGCAACATAGTGATGACATTCAGCAAACAGGAGACTTAGAATTACAGTATGGCAAAGTATTGGTAAATCCAGGACTGGAAGAGGGTTTTAGATCTCTTCAACGTGCCGTAAAGTTGGCATTACCAGAGAAAGTGGAAATAAAGAAAGAAAGAGATCATTTGCGGGGAAGAAGAAAAAAACAACTACCCAAAAGGAAGAAAAAAAAGAAGAAAGCATGTAGGTCCGCAGACACACAGCCCACTCTATGAGCAACAGGCAGAGTGTTCATCACCTGTTCTGAATTTGTCCAGTAAACTTTCCTGTTTTAAGTAAAGGCTTACAATCTGTGCCTTCTTCTACTAATTCATTGGTAGATGCTATTACAGAAGTGCAAATGTTTGCAAGGAATTTGAACTTCAAATGTTTGTTTCATGATCCTGTTAATATAGAAACTTCATGCAAATGTTCAAGTGTATTTATTCCTGATAATCAACCTGTAATCAAGGCTTTTCAAAATATCTATAAACAACAGATACAAGATTTTTATAATGAGCCTAATGCATGTAAATTTTGTAATCTGACAAGTGATGAATTTGATGCTTTAGTGAAGCTAAGGGATGATCCAGGAACTATTATAAAACAGGCTGATAAAGGAGGAGCTATAGTAGTTATGAATAGAGTTGAATATGTGGGTTTGATAGAAGAATTTTTAAATAATAATGCTGATGCCATTAAGACTTGCAAATGCAAAGTGATTTCTCTTCAGATCTATATTGATTTATGTACATTGCATATCCGAAAACACCAATTTTGTATGAGCTACCAAAGATACATAAAGATATGAACCATCCCCCTATGAGACTGAGTCTTTGGAAAGGGGTGAGTAACTGAGCCAATATGGTTATATATTGAATAAACCCTTAAACCATTTTTGAAATTTGTTAAAAATTTTATAAGAGATACAAATGAGATTTTACAAGATTTGTATTGATGGTATGCCAATAATGATGTGATGGAATACATTTTTGTTTCATTTGATGTTAATTCTTTGTTTACAGTTATTCCAAATTCCTTTATGTAAAAACTGTGAATTTTCTGCAAGAAAGATAGAAACTTTAAGCGTCTTCCTGGAAACTCTCGAGTAGCAGTGTTTTTCTGTTTAACGAGCAGCTATATAATCAAATAGAAGAAGTAGCAATGGGCACCTTGGTGGCAAATACATATGCTAATATAGCTGTGAGTCAGTAGGAAGTTGAATTCATTTTTGATCAATCTGTTTCATATACAAAGAATCCTTTTTATTACAAATGCTTTGTTGATGTTTTTTTAACTTGGAGAGATGATGAACTGACCCTGAATTAATTTTCGGCTAGTTTAGATATTTAAATTTTAAATTAGCATATTCCCAACATTAAATTTTTGGATAACACTATTAATAGAGAAGGAATGGATATTTCTACTTGTATTTATAGAAAGTAGATGCAGGCAAATATATATTTGCATAGATAGATTCCCTCCCAGCAACAGCACTATTTTTAAACATAATTTCCCTAATGTTCTACAGCCTCTCATGGCATCTCATCCATAGTGTGATCTCCTTTCCCCTACTCATTAAGATGTGCCTTTCCACTGTGCCCAAGAACAGACCTGGAGCTCTCTACCTAAATTTAAGCCAGCAAAACAGTGCACCACTACCAGACCCCATACACTGTACAGCATTAAAGAAATAGTCTTAAGAACTGCCAAAGATCCTCTACTCGTTAAGATGTGCCTTTCCACTGTGCCCAAGAACAGACCTGGAGCTCTCTACCTAAATTTAAGCCAGCAAAACACTGTGCTGCTACCAGTTGCCATGCAGTATATGGCATTAAAGGAATAGTCTTAAGAACTGCCCAAGAGTAGGTTTCTGCATTCTGCAAACTAAATATTATATTAGCTCTCTCTGTTATATGAAATTGGTGTGCGCATTACTGGAGGCTACTAATGTCCCTCCTCCACTCTCACTGAGCAATTAGTCATTCACTAAATCCAAAATCTTTAGAACCAAATTTTACTTATGCTACTTTTTATTACAAAACTAGTGTGTTTTTCAGTTCACTTAGTTGAAAACCTCTAATCTGACCTTAAAGGTAGCAATATAGTACTGGCCTAGCTGACTGTTAATCTTCTACTTGTTTCCTGGTCCGCATCATGACTCATCCCACTCCATTCGCCCTTGCTACACTCGGGCTCACTTTGCTCCCCCGCTCTACCCTACCCCAATTCCCACCCATCCTCTCTTTCATTACATTTATACTGTTATAGTCACACCCACTTACTCCCACTCACGCCCATTCACTCATTAACAACTTAACACCCTCCTACTCCTTCCTAACTACCTTGGTTCCACACCCCTCCTTGCTGTATTCAATTGCAATGTCTTACTTCATCCCACACATTACACAGCTCTTCCTATTAACTACATGCCTTCTACTGCTCCTACACTTCACAGCATTAAGCTCTCACTCCCTAACTACCAGATTAAACTTTACAGCTCCACACATTAGCCCCAAACTTTACTCTTACTCTAACATTAGCTCCATCCTTTACTACTTGGGTCCTCGTCTTTGTAGCAAACCCCTCATTCTTCCTACTAACTATTCCCTACACTATAAACAAAATTCTCTAGAACAACTTCCTCTCTTCTTTCTCTTCAAGCTGTCAGACCATATCCACAAGCTATATCTTATCTTTTCTTTCCTCATTTGTTCTGGTGAAATTCACCCTAACCCAGGTCCCCAAACTCCTGTCACATCTGCACAGTATAACACCCCTAAACACTGAAAAAATCTCCATTTAACTACTATAAACTTCCAGAGCATTTGTAACAAAACTTCTGGGTTTCATGCCTGGCTCACTCAAAACAGAGCAGGCATTCTAACTGCTACTGAAACTTGGTTGAAAACCTACCATTCAAGACTCTGAGTTTCTCCCTCCCATTTTCAATGTTATTAGAGCAGATAGATGGCATAAAAAAGGAGGTGGTGTTGCCATAATTTACACCAATACTCTCAATGTATCCCCATTTACTGACTCTATTCCATATTTTCAAAATGCCAATATTTTAATCTCATTTCTAGAAATCAATAACTCCAAAAAACTCTGCATTATAGCCATATACATTCCCCCAGGAAACAGTGCTAGAAGATATTCTATGCCGGATTTCTTTTACCATAAAAAAATGAAACAATTATACAAAGTGATATGAACATTGACTGGGCCTCCATATCTTCCAATCAATCTCCCGCCAACATAAATTTACTTCATTTTACACAACTAATCAATACAACTACTAGATTTAACTATAAAACCAATAAAGGCTCAATACTAGACTATCTCAGTAACAGGCAGCAATCCACAAAATGGCAAAACTCTTCCTCTTCTTTCATAACAACAAATACAGGTGTCCCCCAAGGTTCAGTACTGGGGCCGCTCTTATTCAGTATATTCAACAACTTTCATTCCTCTCTCACCCACAGTACTGTTATCCAATATGCAGATGATTCAACTATTATCTGCTCTGCTAAATATGTCCCCTACACTACAGCATCTCACCCAAGAGGCATTCAGTTCCATTGAAACCTGGATGTCCCAGAACCATCTAGCTCTTAACCCCAATACAACAAGCTTTTAGTATTCACCCCCCACAAAATCCAGCCCTGTTGACAAGTCACTATTCTCCATTTGATCCCAAAACAACACCATCACTGAAGTCGTCCCCAATACCAAATTGCTCGGCATCATCATTGATGACAAATTAACCTTCAAACTTCGCATCTATAACAACATCAAAAACAAAACATCAAGAACTAGCTGCCCTGTATAGGTACAACTATGTTCTTAGTCTCTCCGCAAAAAAGGCCCTAGCCTCATCCTTCCTGCTTCCAACACTTTATATATGGTGCTCCCATCCTCACAAATCTACAGTCTTCCTTAAGAGCAAAACTAGACTCTTTCTACAACAAAACTGATAAATTTGCTACAAACGCAAAATGTTCTACCCATCACTGCTCCTCACTGCATCAACTAAATTGTCTAGAATCCCCTAACTACCTCACTGGTCTACAATTAAGTACAGTCCACAAGCTCATCTACAACCCAGAAATCTGCCTTTCCCTCTCCTCCATACTGACCATGTATCAGCCTAACCGACAACTCAGGTCCAAAAACAAAATGCTACTATTCACTGATAAACCTAAGCTTATCCTACACCATCTCTAAAGCATGGAATAATCTCCCCCTTTCACTCAGGTCTATTAGCAATCCTGCCTCCTTTAAAAAATCACTCAGACATCACTTCTCCTCACATTGATTATGCTCCTGTACCCCAACACACAACCCCAACTCCTGACTGTCTCTCCCCAGTGTTATACCTCTCACTATCACTTCCTTTCCCTTCACTCTGCCTACTCACTGCTTCCCTGTCACTTTAGACTGTCATTACCCTCCCTAGCCCTTCTCATCTTCTACTATTTCTTACACTGCACTCAACTCCACATGGCATTTAGCCTAGTAGATCTATCACATTCAAAAGCTATTTGAATGCACTCTACAAACCTTGCAGTTTTATTTTTCATCATGTGTTATGTGAACATATTGCCAATTATTACTTCTATTTTTACACAATTGTAACTTGTTCAATATTGTTTTTATTAGTTTCATTCAATGTATTAGTACTGTCTGATATTTTCTGCTATGTGAATCAACACGTTTTTTGTACATAATGTTGTGAACTTTTCTGAAGTGTATTAATATTTATCTTTGTATGTAATTTTGTGGAGCTTTTCTCCTCAGGCCTCCACTGAAAATGCGCTCATTTCTGGCCTAGTGGACTTTCCCGGTTAACAAATTCAACAAAAATAAATAAAGAGACTGAATGCTAGTCTCATATCTGTGCAAATACCCAATTTCTGGCACCCTGGCAAACTCCTTTAGTGACCACCTGCTAGCCTTTGCTATTCACAACTGCTCATCTTTCTCAAAAATTCACAATATTTAGGTAATTTAAGACCTATCAAAATTCTATCCACATACCATCAACAGTATCCTAAGTAGCTACAACTGGAACTGTCTTAAAACCCTTCCACTAGATGATGCCCTCCTTAACATCAATAACTCCTTTCTAAACATCCTGCAAAGCTTAGCTCCTACTAGATCCAAAATAATTAAATCTAACCATGCCCCCTAGCTATCTAAATCTGCTAGAGAAACCATGAAAAATAGGGACAAAGCCTGGAAGCATTGTCTCAAATCTGAGAATCCTTCTCTCCTTATCCATTATAAACAGCTCTCAAACCTAGCCAAAAACCTATCTGCAAAGACAAGCCACAATACTTCTGGCAGTTACAAACAAACAGGAAAAACATTCTCAAAATGTTCTAGTCCTCCCATAAATAATCTCTTAAACCTTGGCACTAAATCTAATCCCTGCCCTTACCCTTCCATGCCACCTAACCAAATCTCCTCTAAATTCAACTACTTATTTGATACTATAGCTAAGATTAATACCTCATTTTCCTCACCCCTACCAAATGACTACATCCTTATAACCATCTCCCCTCCTCCTCCACCTCACATTCTCTCCAGCTCTAACATCCCAACACAAAACTATATACAGGACCCCTAACTAGAATTCAATCTCTCTCTCCTATCTCCACTTCCTCTATCAAAAACTCCTTCTGAATCTAAAGCCCTGTTCTAATTCTGTCGACAAAATTCCTGCCAACTTCCTTAAGATTGCTGCTGATGCTGTAGCCTACCCAATCAGCATACTTAGTAACAGGTCCATACAAGAATCTTATGTCCCTTGTCTCTGGGAAAGAGCTATCATCGTTCCTCTGCATAAAGGTGGCCCATCCTCTGATATCTCTAACTTTCACCCCATTGTTATACTTTTTCCTATCTCCAAAATTCTGGAAAAATGTATCCAAAAACAACTTATCCATTACCTTCTATATAATAAAATCCACTCCCTACCCCAACATGGATCCAATCCTAGGCACAGCACATCTACTGCCCTAATCTTCTTCTTAGATATAATCAATAAAGCCCGAGATTTAGGTCATACACTATCAGCTTTTTTCCTGGATCTATCAAAAGTATTTGGTGCTATTTCTTATTCTATCCTCCTGTCCCAACTTTCTTCTATAGAATTATCTACCCAGTCTCTTAACTGGTTTAAAAGCTATCTCTCAGACAGGCAACATGCTGTTAAATGGCAAAACTCTATTTCCCCCCTACATTCATAACCCTACAGGTATTCCATAAGGCTTAATTCTAGGTCCTCTTCTGTTTAACATATTTATAAATAATCTTCACCAAGCTATTTTAAATGCCTCCCTACTCCAGTATGCAGATGACTCGATCATAGTCTGCCCTGCTCCCAACCCTAACATACTGCAACAAATGACCAAAGCAGCTTTCTCTGCTGTAGAATCTTGGCTCCATAAAAAACAACTTTCTCTAAATGCCAAAAAAAAAAACTTATACTGTTTACCCATAATACAAACACAACCATCAACAAAGAAGATTTCAATATACTTTCACTGAACTCTATAAAAATTGAATTAGTAGCCAGTACCAAACTATTAGGAGTCATAATCGATGAAAACCTAAAGTTCGATCTGCACATTCAATCCAATATTAATAAAACACACAAAAAACTAGGGCTGCTATATAAGCACAATAGGTTTCTCTCCTTATCAACTAAACACGCTTTAGCTCTGTCTTACTTATTACCCTCTTTAAACTATGGTGCACCATTGTTAATTAACTTGCAGTCTTCCTTGGAAGTAAAACTAGAATCCTGCTACAACAAGATTGCCAAATTTGCTAGAAGTAGTCGCCATTCCTCTAATCATTGCATCGCCTTAAGGAAACTTGAGTAGCTTGAATTCCCCTACTACTCCTCCAGCTAACTACCTCACATAAGCTTATTTCTAACTTCAAAACTGCCCTACATAAGCATCCCCTCTCCAACTGGATATGTAATTGCTCAAATGCCCCAAACACCCCTCATGATGCCATCACTTGACTTTTCTCCCCTTCAGACCCAATCTGCCACTGCACTATCTCGTCTCTCTAACCACTGTCCTTTTTTTTTGCTCTCTATGATCACTGGGAATTACCTAGTCTAAATATATAGCATTCTACTGACTTGAGAATTTTCTTATTTGACATCTTCTGTAACTAACTGCAATTCATTTTGAAACTACTGTATATTGAATTTCCTATGAAATTGTGCATATTTTTTGTACTTATCTGTATCTTATTTTTGAAATCACTTGTAAGGGACATAGAATTCGAAGCTTATGACTAGTTTGAAACTTGTGGATTGTGCCCACTTTAATTTGTACTTATGAAACTATGGATTTTTGCTTTTTATATGTTTTGTTACTTTAGAAATATTGTATTTAATTATTGATGTTGGAGATTTTCTCCCCAGGTGTCCACTGAAAATGGACTCAGTCCAGCCCAGTGGACATTCCCAGTAAAGAAATTTTAATAAATAAATAAATAAAATAAATAATGACTTATACATCCTAGCTATGTTTACAAAGGTATAGTAAAAAGCTAAATGAAGCTGTCTATAGAGTGAGTGTTGAACAAATGACTAAGGAAGCAAAGGAACTATGAAAGTCATATCCTAATGGAAACGTATGATGATCTAATAAAGGAAAGTGAAGACCATTCTTCTCAGCTAGTGTTGCAGGGAGCAACATCTGTGAAGAACCATGAACTGGCAATGGAAATAATAATAATAAAAGTACAAATAAAAATAAGTTATGCTATCTGACTAAATATAACTCTAGAACAAAAGCATTATTAATATTATTATACAGAACTGGCCAATACTAACCACTATACCAGAACTAAGGGAGTACTTAGGAGAAGTTAAAGCAACAGCTCTGCGATAAAGATTTGAAATCTAAAAATGGTGGTTGTCCTATTACTGATTTGGGGGGGAGATGTTGGTTTGGAAATGGAAGTTGGAGAATTTAATTTGATCATCCATTGGGATGCTGATAAAAAAACAGTTTTGAACTCCATAGTGAGTATTAAACCATTATTAAAGAAACAAATTAATTTATAAATGTTTATCTGGCTGCATTATATTATATTATATATCACACATACATTTTTTAAATATTTTTAAATGTTTTTCAAAAATGTTTTTATTTTTTGGAGGAAAATATGTATATATTTTTAAACTAGGGACATCTCTGAGACTATCATGTGATTAGGGATGGTGTATAAAAAGTGATGTAATTAATTGTAAGCATATGGATTGAGAAAGGGTGTTTTACCTGAAAGCTGTGCAACTGTTATAATAAATTATTTTTACGCTGGTGTTTGAAAGCTCCGACTAGGATTTTTGAGTTGTCTTTATGTACCGTTGATCCTCCATTTTGCAATCTCTGCACTGCTTGTTGTATTTTATAAACTCTGAAGTAACCAAATCAAATCAATCCAATATTTATTGAAAAGTTTAGCACTTTGGTCCTGCTGCATGGGACTTCTTCAGAACTATTAAAAACAATGGTATCACATCATTTTATATCAGAACAATCAAATATCTTAATTAATTAGTTAGTAAAATGAGTAAATAAATCAAGTAAATAAAGTATTATTAATTATTATTATTTAATTGACAGTTTGTTTACTTGATTTATTTATTCATTTTACTAATTAATTAATTAACAAGATGTTTGTTCACTACCCAGTGATTTGGTTTAACAATGGGGCATGGTCCCTAAACTGGCATTGATGTTACCTATCTTAAAATGTTATATTTTGTATTACATGGAATGTATTCTTTACTTTTATACTTCTTAATTCTATTGCAAAACACGAAGCAAAATCATCCTTTGAAACCAAATGTGCAATGACATTGTCATAATTTATGAAATAAAGCTATGTATGAGCCTGCTGAAATTTGGGACCTTTTTTTGTTTGTTAACTTATAAGTCAGACACACATGCATACACAATAATAAAGAGTAAACATAATAAAATAGCTACAAATTATAGGAAATCTAAACAGAAAAATAATTTTAATTCTGTGTAAGGAGATTAAAGTACATTAAAGAATATGCTTCCAAAATGTATTTTCTTAAGAAAGTCCTGTAATAGGTTCATAGGTTCATAGGTTCATAGGTTCATACTAGGCTATCTGCCCTAGGGCATTTATAAGCCTAGCCAGAGTGTGTTTGGCTTTTGACACCCATTTTAAATTAATTTTGCTATGCCCTTTTTCGAGGTTAGTATACTGTGCCTCTGTCTAACAGTGACACAGAAGTGATACCCGGGGTAAACCTATGATCCCCCATCCACTCATCAAGATTCCTCTTGAAGAGAGTCAATGAGGGACTCTGCCTAACCTGGACTGGCATTTTATTCCAGAGTGAAGGGAGCCTCTGGGTTATGAATCTGTCCCTCCAGCATGTCCTATTTATTTCAGTGCTGAGGTTCAAGTCTCTCGAGCGCATAGCCTGATGGGATTTGGATTTTCTGAGGTGCAGCATGTCCATTAATTTTGGATTGGACATGGCTTTATACGTCAGGCACAGATTGCCTCTGAGCAGGCGGTATGCCACTGAGTAGAGCTGGAGTTTCTTTAACTGGGCAGCATATGGCATCTGTTTGAGCCCTTTGATCCTCTTGGTGAGGTACTTTTGGGGTCTTTCCAGTTGCTGCACGTGTCGTAAACTCTAATGTCAAAACAGCCTTACTCCTGTGACTCCTTTATCTGATTTTCATTTCTATCTTTAAGAAACATCTTAGTGCTCTGGCCAAAATTCATTGCAAGAGTTTGTTTTTTAAGTCTCATGCCATGCTCATTGAGACAATCTTGTACATTATCAAAATTACTTTTAACACTGGTTTCTTTAGTGTTGGAACCTGTGGTAATCAATGAGACAGCATCTGAATACATAAATAAAAGTCCTATGCAAATTAACTAAGGAAAGGCCCTTTACCAAGTTATTGCATCTTACTGGCCCCAAAAAGATTCTGTAGGAATAGTAGATAATAAGGTACTTTTTTGAAACTGAAAGGTAATAAGTTTAAACAGGCAAATTAGCCACATAAGTACTTATTGAATCAGTTAATTAACCCAAGTACTATTGAAACCCAAGGACAACATGTCTTCCAATAACTGCTCATGGTCCACTACACTGAAGGTTTTTAAAAGATTTATAAACAATAAAGAAACTGTGAGATCTTTGCCCAGTGGCAAATAAATAGTCTGAAATTTAATCAACATTGTCTGATTAAATGCATAACAAAGGATCAGAATCCATGCTGGACATCTGATAGTGAATCATGATTTTCCATACAACAGGAGACCTGTTGATATACACTTCTTTCAAAATGTTTTGACAAAGGTGGTAGAAGTAAAGTAAGAAGATAATCCTTACTTATATTTTGTTTCCCCTTTTTTGTGTACAGCACACAATGTTTATAGTCATGGAAGGGAAAAAAGGCTGTATAACAAAGAAAATGTCTAAATCTATTTTACAGCTTATTAATGATGGTGAAAACAGTTGATATCTGCAGGACAGACAATGAATACTTCTGTCTAAAATATCAGTAGTATGCAAATCATGAAGTGGAGATGGGATTGTTTCTCTGTTTTGGTGCAGTATTCAAAAACTCCTGTATTTAGTAGACAACTTAAACTAAAGGATGCAGTGTAGGGTCACAAGATCTAAAGGACTACACCATTTGTTTTTGATTAATTGCTCTGATGAACATTCTGACATTCCCATAGTAGTACTGAACTCCTTTGTCTGTCCAGGATGTTGGTCCAGTGTTTGGCTAAGAGAAAGTAGCCTCTGCCCTCTTCTAATATTTTTTCTCCATAAGATAGTTTAAGAGGAGGATCGTATCAGAAGCTCTTTCATGTAGAGTAAGCAGTGATGCTTCAGACATTGAACTTTAAGACAGTTTTACAGATGATCATGTACATCTAACTTATTATTTCTCTACTGTGTCTTGCACAAGTAGGTTAACCGTAGTGCAAGTACTCAAGCTGAAGTAGTAAAGTATTTGTTTCAATGGCTAATCTTGTTTCAATGATTAGGTGAGTTTATGGCAGAATCTAAATAGTTGACATTCCATTTAGCTGAGATGATGGCTAAAGTCAAAATGGGTGCAGTCATTTTCCTAGATATTTAAATAATTGCACATAATATTCAGCATAGGTATCACTGCTGCAGTGTCATTAGCCCTTCTTGGCCTGAATGCTAGAACATTTGGATATCCTCACAGTGGTGCTCAACTCCTCTGTCTGCCAAGGATGTTGGCCCAGTTTTGACTTAGAGTGAGCAGTCCATGTCCTCTTCAAATCTTTTTTTTTTTTCATATAACGAGATGAGTATTTCAATATGTCTGAGAGTCCATTCAAGCAAGTTAACTTCCAGAGAACAATGGGTATTGAGTTTAGAACCTGTTTTGCATATTTTTAGCTTGAACTGACCTACTATCTTTGTCACATTGTATTTAGTTTTGCTTATTTTATCTGAGATTTTTTAAAATCATTTTTATTGATTTTAAACAGTTAAAATTGTACAGATTTAAATAATCACACAAAAAAAAAACAGAAAAGAGAACTACTTACATAAGTCCACAACAACACAGGAATATTTAACAAAGCCATTAATATTTTTTTAATATATCATTTAGCTTTTGCCAGCATTTACTTTGATGTATAAAATTGGATGTTCTCATTTTTAAAGTTAATAATTCTTTCTTACATACATCCTTAGCTAAAAAGATAAAATCAGAGAAAGATAAAGCAGTTTTACATTTCCAGTTTTTAGTAAGTATTTTTCTTGCTATGGTTTAGATGGACAAAAGGAGAGGCACCTGTGATCTAGGGATAACATCTGGTATGGGGAAATTGAACAACATTAACAAATTGGATATAATACATTTATCTGACCACAAAGTTTAAGAGAAATCTTTAAATTCATTTCAAAAAGTTAAAACCATTTTGCATTCCAATATCATACGAGTCCAATCTGCAACTAAATCACCATTGCATTTAATGTTTTCAGTTTTATAAATTAATTCAGTTTTGTTAGGGATTAAAAATATTCTATGAAGGAATTTCTAACTATAGATTTTCCAATAAGGGGAAGAAATAGTCATTGAACTAGCTTTTAGGATTAACTTTTTATCTTTAACAGAAAACTCACTCCCATTTATTTTTGTGGAATAACTCCAAAAGGATGTATTTACGGTTATAAATTCTATTCTTAAGATCTTAAATATTATTGATAAATATGATTTGTTTTTATATATATTACTATTAATATTAAACAAAAATTCAAACATTTTATGAATATGTTTTTCCCAATAATCTATAAAGATTTTAAGTTTATCACTTATATATTTATTACAACTTTGGATGCTCAACCAAGTGTTCTTTTCTATGGAGTACTTTGCAATAAGAAGACTGGTAGTGTATAGTTTACTTCCATTTAAAAATTGGTGCCGAAATAACAAATTCATTTCTTTAAATTCTAACATTTTAGTTGTATTAAGTGTATCTAAGCAACCATAAGTATTAGATATAGGAAATAATAGAAAAAGTAAATATTTAACTATATAATTAGAATTTGTAAATGTCTTAAATGGTGAAATTTCATAGGTCAGTGCCCTATCTGGAAAAGATCACTAGTAGCTGTGTTTAAAGAAGACAAATTCTACCCAAGGACTATCACTTTCAGTGTCCAATTTACTTGGTGGATAAAGACTGAGTCTCCTACTGAAAAAAATATGTGACTTGTAATAAAAAGCCTCTACTACATTTGATCCAATAACCTGTGGACCTTCCAGGTACACAAAACTATTTTGGCAATGGGGCTAGGGGTGTCTGCCCCTTTTGCAGCAGGACAACCCTTGACCAGTTGATAAAAGAAGAATAACATTTCCATGAAGGAACACATGCACAGACAAATGAAAACACTCAAGAAACTAATGATTAAAGAACCAAGGGTAGGGAGCAGGAGACTTTAGTGACCTTGCCAGTCCCAAAGAGGCATAAATGTGTCAGCCTGAGTGAAGTGTTGCCTTGTCCATCCCCAGTCTCATTACCTCCAAAAACTGTATCCCCATGTTTCCTAGACCATTCGGAGGTAGGCACAGGGGTAGTTTATTTTATCCAAACTTTCATAAACTTACTGCCTGGTATGGATGATGACTTTATTTTTGTAATACTTTTACTGAATTATCACTAAAGACATAGGCAAACATACATTTATATAAAAGAAAATAAACCATATTAAAATATTCCTGGTTGCAAACATTATACATCACATCTGCTTTTTGTATAACTACCATCAATCCAATATTACATAAACTGCTCAATTCCTGACTTCTCTTAAATCTCAGTCCTCCTCCAATAACCTTATTCTGCATGTATTGTTTCCACAATTTTCATTTTTTTCTATGTAATTTGCTCCTACCTTATTCTAAAGATCTCACTTCCAGTTCTTTTATCTCTGTTAAAAAGTTCAGTACTTTAAATACAATTGGTTTAGACTTTGACTTCCATTTTCTAGCAATTGCTGTTTTTTGGCAGCCACCAGAATTAAACTTAGCAATGCCATACTAACTTTAGGCAATTCAGATCTTGTATCCCAGCTCAAAAGAATAATTTCTTTAGTTATACACATTTGCTCACCCAATTTTTGCAGACAAAGTACTCTGTAGGGAATTTTTGAAGTCTGCCAAGTCATTACACTCATATGTTCCTAGTTATCTCTTTTTCCCCATCAAATCTCTCTATTGTAGCTTATTTTAACCATACAGCACTGGGTTTGCTTCAAGTAAATCTACTTGTGTAGCTTAAGGCCAGTGTCCTTTTGTAAGCTTACTTCTGCTCATATTTTATTTCTTTTTATTTTATTTCTGGTAACTATACCTTTAGAAACTTTATATCCTTGTCCCTCAAGCTAGTTTTTCACTATCTTTTTCTGATTGTTTCTATGACTTCATCTTGACCAGGGTGCCAGCCCCGCTCCGTTTGCCCTTGCTATGCTCGGGCTCACTTTGCTCCCCTACCCTACCCCCATTCCCACCCACCCCATTACAATTACCTTTATACCTAACTATCCCTCCCCTTCCTGTCCCACTAGTCATTACAATTCTACTTCCTGCCTATTGCCACAACCATCTTACTAATCTGTCAATCTTGTCAACACCACTTCCTCTATACCACTGAGTCTCTGCCTACTCTATCTGACCATATTTTATTCCAACATGTATTATTTTCTAATATCTTCTACACTACTCCTTATTCTCTCTATCTCCACCTCTTAGCACTCCAATCTCTCTGACCCACTCCTATGTTTACCAACTTCTGACTCATGCAACATATATCCAACTACTTCATCTTTTACTATCTCCCCTAATCTCTTTACTACCTCTACCTCAAGTCTATATAAACTATCCATAATACAGGTTTTTAAACCTTTCCACAAAGCTAAGTCAAAACTATACAAACTCTGTCTAGCATCTACTACACACTCTCTCCTCACTAAAAACCTACTTTGTTCTGGAGATATCCATCCCAACCCTGGCACCTCTTCTCTCCCCAAAACTACCTCTACAGTGCTCCCATCTTACTCCTCTAACAGTCACCAACCTCAGTCACAACAATCATCTCCATCCAAATACTTAACTATTTACTCATTGAATATTCAGAGTCTAGCAAATAAAGTCACTGAGCTGCACTCATGGATAGCTCTCAATACCCCTCACATCCTCTCCCTATCTGAAACCTGGCTCAAGCCACAAATCTCAAATAGTGAAATACTCACACCAGGTTATAATATATTCCGATCTGATAGGCCTGTAAAAAAGGTGGTGGCGTGGCCATCCTCTACTCAAACATTCTTAATCTCTCACCATACCCTTCCCCAATTCCTGACTTCCTCCCAGCTGAAATCATCATCCTTAACTGCCATCTGAATCCCCACAAAAAACTTGCAATTGCCTCTATCTACCTTCCTCCTGGTAACAATCTGCCCATTCTTGAAAACATCCTATCCTGGTTCTCCTACAACATACCATATGAGACACTTATCCTTGGTGATGTCAACATTGATTGGTCCAGACTCACAACTGACTCCCCTCAACTCAGTATCCACCTACACGGCTTCAACCAACTTATAACATCTCCCACTCACTTCCATAAAAATTCCACTTCCAGCTCCATCATAGACTGGATCCTTACCAGTTCCCCCCACCATTACCACAATCCCACCACCTTACCTGACTCCCTCAGTGATCATCTCCCTACCACCATCTTAAGACACTACTCCCATATTCCTAAACCCCACCTTATCAGAGACTGTTGAAAACTATCGACTTTAAATTCATCCAAATTTAACTCCATTCTCCACAACATAGATTGGTCCATCCTAAAACACCTCCCCCTAAACGATGCTGTAAGCACTTTCAACAGCATCTTCATGAATACTCTAAACTTCTTAGCTCCCTCTAGGAAGATCAGAGTAAAATCAAACCATGATCCCTGGCTCTACAAAGAGACTAGGTCCCTTATGAAACAAAGAGTTCATGCTTGGAAAACCTGGACTAAAACTAAACAACCACCTTTTCTTCAGAAATACAGGCAACTGAGGAACCTTGCAAAAAAACATACAACTAATGACAAAAAGTTATACTATAGCTCTGCTCAGCTTAACAACAAATCCAATCCTCGAAAATTTTGGTCAACTCTCAACAACATCCTCTATCCTGGAAAGCCTTCTAATCCCTCCCCATACCCTAACTCTTCCTCTCAGGAAAAAGCTACCCTCCTGAATAAACACTTTATCTCTTCCAACCAAAATATGGTAACCTCTAAGCCAAACTCTACTTCGACAACCACCTCTCCAAGTCCCACTAATACAATTTTGTTTTCTTTTGAGCCAGTTCCCATTACTTACATCAGATCTCTACTACTCAAGCTAAAATCTTGCTCTCCTTCCACTGACAATCTATCTCCTACATTTCTCAGACTTGCTGCTGACTCAATTGCCTATCCTGTATCTATACTAATTAATTGATCTATTCTGGAATCAACTGTCCCCACCCTTTGGAAATCTATCTTCACTATCCCTCTTCATAAAGGTGGAAACTCCACTGACCCCTCAAACTACTGACCCATTTCCATTCTGTCCCCCCTCTCCAAGATATTAGGAAAATGTATTCACTTACAGCTTCTCAATCACCTTCTCACACAACACTTACTTACCCCTACCAAACATGGATTTTGTCCTCACCACAGCACCACCACTACCCTCCTCTCCTTCACTCATATAATTCCAGAGGCCCTAGACAACAATACAGTCATTTCCTGTCTCTTCCTAGATCTCTCCAAAGCCTTCAATACTGTCTCTCATCCTCTACTACTATACAAACTTGCAAATCTCCATCTATCCCTCCACACTTGCCTGGTTTAATAGTTACCTATCTGGCAGGGAACAATCTGTCAAGTGGCTCTCATCCTCCTCACCTTTCCTTCCCATCTCCACTGGTGTTCCCCAAGGCTCCATCTTGGGACCCCTTTTGTTTAACATCTTCACCAATGATCTTTACACCTCATGCAAAGAATCCTCCCTTATTCAGAATGCCAACAACTCCACACTTATATCCATCTCAAATAACATTCCTGAACTACACTCCCTGACCCAACAGGCCCTACTATCTACTGAACAATGGCTCTCTCACAACCTATTGATCCTAAATCCCAAAAAGACCAAACTCCTACTTTTCCTTCCCCATTCTCTTTCTCATCACAAAACCTCCTTTTTTATTACATCTTCTAACAATACAAACATCTAACCTGACACCCACACAAAACTCCTAGGGGTCATTATCGATGACGAACTCAAGTTCAACATACACATACTCCAATGTATAAAAAAAACAAACCAGAAACTAGGTCTGCTATATCGGAACAAAACATTCCTAACTCCTAAATCTAGACTTACCCTGGGCCAGGCACTCCTCCTCCCCTCCCTCTTATATGCCGCCCCAGTTCTTACCAATATCCAGGCCTTCACTCTAAACAAACTGCAACAGACTTACCATAAAATAGCCAAATTCATTACTATCTCCCCATACAACTCACACCACTGCATTTCTTTAAACTCTCTTCAATGGCTTGAACTTCCCCAGTTTCTGCTATCTTATCAATTTCATATGCTACACTCTATTCTTTATAAACCCTCCTTCTGTCCATCTCTATCTTCCTTAGTCTCCATCTACATCCCATTCAAGACCCTTCGTACTTCTAATCAACAATTACTTGATAACTACCACCCACAAAGGTCAGTAGGCAAAGTACTCTACAAACACTGCCTTGCCCATGCTTGGAACAAACTTCCCCTTGACTTACGTTCAATCTCCCACACCTCACAGTTTAAAAATGAACTAAAAGCTTATTTTCTCAATTCCAGAACCTGCCCTTGCCATGACCTTACCTAGTCTTCCTTCCCTTTATGTACCCTCAAAAGGACCATACTTGGTACCTCATTACACCTCTCTCTCCAATGTGTCTACTATGCATTTGCACAATTTTATACAAACAAAAAATGTTTATTGTTGACCTGTTGAACTATATCAATGTAAAATTGTTACTTAGCTTCTTTTTAATGCAACTTTAACTATATGCATGTAACCCAACATATGTGACTCATTTTGCTATAACTGCTATTATATCAATATTGTTTAAAATTGTACTTATTTTAAAATGTATTACTGGAGTTTTTCTCCTTGGGTCTTCACTGAAAATGGGCCACAAGCCCAGTTCGACAAACCCGGTTAACAAATGTCAATCAATAAATAAATAAATAAAATCTCTAACATTTTCAATCTACTTAAGGAAAAAGTCTTTCAATTCTGCTTATGCAAACACTTCCAAGCAAAAATTCTAAATCTTCTAGACTTTGTTGCATACTTGGCAGCCATACGTATGTCCTCCCATTGTTTCCTTGTGAATTGCTTATTCGAGCTCTCTTCCCAATCTTTTCTAACCTCCTCTGATTGATTATGTTCTAGATCCAACTAAAAACTGTACCAAAGCATTTCTTTGACTTGGCATCCCCCTATACCTTTCTCTTTGCCTGTACTCTGATATCCATCCCTGATGGAGAAGGCAGCCTGTAGGCTATAGTTCCAGTGTCTTTGTGGCCATTTCTCATTCTATTACCATTCCTTCTCTAGTTATTTTCTCCCAATACCATGGTTACTTTAACAGTTTCCTCCAACAAATTCCAGCCACCTCTTGCCTATTATCTTCACCCTTAGTTGCAGTCACCTCTATCAGCAAAATCTCCTTTCTCCATTTTTGTGTTGGCTTAGTTCTTAGAATACTTCTGCAAATTGATGAATATAATATTCTGTATAACTGTTGTTATTCTACTTAAGGATCTGCAGTCAGAATTCAGTTCTCATATTATTTGAATTTCCCCCACTTCATCATCATCCCTTTCCACATTATAGTTTTCTGTTTGTGTTATGTATATGAGCGTTAACAATGTAGCTCTAAAATATACCTTCAAATCAGATAGTCCTAAACCACCTTGTTCTGTTGGAAGGCTAAACTTATCACACTTGACCATTTCCCTCTTCCCCTCCTAGATAAATTCCTTCAACGCTTTATTAATTATTTTACTTCTCCTCTGGTTAATAAAAATATGTCTGACCTGTGTATAAAATTAAAGGGACCAAAAACATTTTCTGTCCTTGTGTCTTGCTATCCATATCCATAAACAATAGCATAAAGTTTCTCAGTTTTTGTAATATCCTTTGTTTAGTTTATTCCCTCATATCCTTAGCTGCCATAGTACAATCCTTTTTAATCCATTTTCCTAAATACTTCATTTTATCATGTTTATTGCTGCACCAATTCATGCATGGGTACACAGTTTACAGCTACAGCCTTTGGTTTATCTTCATTAATTTTATATCCCAAAATGACTTGAAACTGTTATGAGATGTTACATAACACTGACATGTCTTTTTCTGGTTTTATCATGTACAAAATAATATTGTTTACAAATAAAGGCAACTTTTTATTATTACCACACCAATTATATCCTCAAATTGCTGAATTATTTTCTCTGCCAATTGCTGGAAATATAAAGCAAATAACAAAGGGGAAAGAAGACACCCCTGCCTGGTTCCTCTGTTCAAACACAACTTGTCAGAGATGAACCCTTCTACTTTAATTTTTGCCTCTGATCCCTCATATGTCCTCCAAATTAACCGTATTATTGTATCAGGGAATGCAAATGCTTCCATTGCCCTACTCATAAAATCCCAGCTTACTCTGTTAAATTCTTTCTTTGCATCAAGGACAATCTACAACAGCAGTATTTTATTCCAGTCTACTTCACTCTGTATCATTATTGTTCTGTTAATGTTGTCAAATGTCTTCTTCATAAAACCATATGAATCTGTATCTATCAATTTTGGCAACACCTTTGCCATTCTTTTAGCTATTATAGACATGAACACTTTATAATCATAGTTTAAAATTGAAATGGACCTATATGAACCTGGGTCTGATGGGTCTTTACTGTCTTTAGGTATTGCGGGCACCAGAGCTTTCTTCTAGGATGTTGGCTCTTCCCCTCCTTTTAAAATACTATTAAACAAAATCTTCCAGATCTTTGTCACTTTCTTCTCTCCTAGCTTCCAAACTTCCACAGAAAATCCCATCTATTCATGAAGACTTTCCTGCAGATTGATTGTACATCACCATTTTTATCTCATCTCCTCCCATCCTAACTTAATTGTTGAGCATCATCTACCTCTAACCTTGGCATACTTAGTCTTCCATAAATATTTCAGTTAGTGCTCTCTTGATTTCCACATCTCTCTACATTACAGAAATTTTCATAAAATGTCCAAAATAACTCTGACACCTGCACAGTATCTCTGGGTATTTTTCTTGTTGTAGGCTCCCTAAGTTTAGTAACAACTCTTTCTACTTTCTGCTGCCTAAGTCATCGTACTAAATGTTTTTCTGCTCTGGAGTTATTATCAGAAGTAGTTGATTAATAGCAATCTTTCTAAACGTGTACATATTATCCAAATGTTCCATTTCCTTCTCTGTAGCTCTCTGCAGGTGTGCCTCTTCTTCTTCTTCTGTGAAATTTCTGTTATTCTTTAATACTTCAAACTTTGACAACTCCTCTAAATAATTATTGCTACTTCTTAACCAAATCACTTTTTCATTTACTTCTACCCTGTTTTTAAATTCCACTTTCATTTTATTTGCTCACTAGCTATAACTGCTGAATACATTTCTGTCTGTCCTAATAGCTCTAATAATTTCTACTATCCATTCTTTCGATTCCCCTTTATCGGGTAGGTGGGAAAGTGCTAATGTCTCATTACCCATTAATTCATATGTAATCACCAAAACTTCAAACCTTTTTAGCTCGTAAACCTCTTCAAAGTATCACCCTTCTCTATCTCTTATCTCCATTTCTAATATCACATATCTCATGAAATAATTACATACACTATGAACTCTTTTCACTGTTTATTGAAAATGTTTGTATCAAATAATTTCTCTTATGTATGATTATGTTTTTTTCCAGTATTATTTTTCTGATAAAATGTATTTCATTGTATGTATATACTGTAACCTGCTGACACCGTTAACACTAAAATTGTAAAACTGTTGGAGCTTTTCTCCCTGGGCCTTCACTGAAAAAGGGCTACTTAGCTCAGTCAGACTAAGCTGGTCAACAAATGTAAAATAACTAAATAAATAAATAATTACCATCAGTTTTTATCTTAGTTGTTATAGGTGCATCATTTGAAATAGATATTGGATGTGTGTCACAGCTTTCAATTAAATGCACATATTCCTGTGAAATATAATCTCTGTCTAGTCTAGCACAGTTATTGTACCTTGAGGAATATGTAAATTCTCTGTGTTTCTACTACTGGATTCATATCTTCCTTACCAAATATTTTCATGAATGTCTTTAGAAACTGACCCTCTTTTGTAATATTTTTCATTCTAGGACCTGCAGAAACATTCTCACTGTTGCAAATCAAATTCCAGTCCCCAGCTATAAGTAATATTCCCTGCTGAAAGCTGATTATTTCACCCAAAATGTTCTTAAGCTTGTTAATAGCAGTTTTAAGTGGAATATAAATACATGCCATTGTAATCCTCCTCCCTTACCAGTAGCCTCTTTCCTTTCCTCATCTATCACTTTTGGAGCTTCTCTAGTAATTAGTATAAATTCTCCCCTTCTCCTTTGTCCCTGATACTCTGCTGAATATCCCTCCTGAAATCCTTTCTTTCTCAAATTCATAAGCTCATTTCTTTCTAAATGTGCCCCCTGTAGCACTTGTATTTGCACTGCCATATAGTGGTACTGGCTAAATCAAGGAACGTCCCCGAGTGCTTAAAACGTAAATTTAGAGAAATGTGTAACTCCCCAAATGAATATTACAATGGAAAGGCACTTATTTTACACAAGGGATCAAACGCCTGGGGAAACTCTTGCAGCCAATATAGCTGACTTGAGAAACAAAGCTAAAATGTGCAGATTTGGTGATTTAACGGATGACCTGATAAAAGACAGACATGTGTGGTATAAAGGATGATGCTGTGAGAAACATTTTGCATCGAGACAGTGATTTAACTTTGAATAAGGCCATTAAGATTTGTCAGCGATATGAGCTCACAGAAGAGTACACAAATATGCTTACAAATGAGAAATGCAGGCTTCCAGTATCTTCTAGTGCTAATGTTGATAGTATGCAGCACATGGGAGTGTTGAAGGACCTGCAGCAACCCCTGGTAAACCCTGTAGCTTTCTAGCAAATTCCTAGAGCACACACAGTCTCAGTGAAGCGCAAAGGTGAGTCAGCAAACTCAAAGCATGTGCCCTCACCTAGCCTCAGTCAACTGTCATAATTGTGATGGTAATCATATGTCTAAAAGAAAAAAAGTGCTTAGCTTTTGGTCAGCAATGCCATAGATGTAAAAAGTGGAATTATTTCCAAATATTTTATAAATCTAAACAGGCACATTCTTTTATTAAAAGAGAACATTCAAAGAGACAAGTTTATCAATTAGAAAGATGTGACCCTACTTTTTATGTTGATGGTGTGTCTGTGCTTAATGAAACAGTCAAATCAGTAGATTTATGAGCAAAAAATGAAGTATTTTGTACTATTCTGAGAAATGGAAGACCCATAGAGCTCAAAGTTGACAGGTTTGAAGTGCAATATTATGTCAGCAGAAACATTTGCTAGAGTATGTGCTGGTGAGAAGCTTGATTTGGCAAAGTGTGCAAAGCTTGCTGTTTATGGTGGTGAACAAATTCAAACTGAAGGTTCAGTAGTGCTTTCATGTTTCTCTGCTGGAAACAGATATGACTTCCAATTTTACGTAGTCAAAAGGCACATGTAGTCATTATTAGGCCTCAGAGACAGTTTGAAAATGAGACTGCTTTCATTTAATGAGAAAGTCCACCATGTAAGCTTAAAAGACCACTGTTCTAATTTTGCCCAGTCTATTTTCTCTACCTGTGCTGGTCTTTTTGAAGACAAATTACGCAAACTTCCAGTTGTGTACTCCATGAAGTTAGACCCTGAAGTCAGACCAGTTGTCAGACCAGTCTGGAAAGTTCCAGTAGCTATGCAGAGCAGAGTTAAAGCTGAGCTAGATAAAATGGTGTAGCAAGGTCTGATTTGTCCAGTTGATGAACTGACTTAATGGGTATCTTCCACAGTGGTACCTCATAAGAAAAGCTCAAATGATATCAGAATATGTATTGCTCCAAGAGATTTGAACAAAGCACTGAAATGACCTTATCATCCAATGTGTACAGTAAAAGAAGTCACTGCTCTTATGCCAAATGCCACTGTTTTTTTTCTGTTTTGGATGCAAAGAGTTAATTTTGATAAATTTTGCTTGACTGAAAATCCTCATTGCTAAACACTTTCAGTACTCCTTTTGGCAGGTACAGATTTTTGACAATGCTATTTGAGATAAATTCTGCCAGTGAAGTCTTCCAGCATGCCATGGAACAATTTTTTTCTGCTTATCCGTGTGCTATTATAGTAGATGATATTCTAGTAAGAGGTAATGGTGAAGCAAGCATGACAGAAACCTCAAGAAAGTTCTGGAAATATCACATGAAGTGAATCTTAAGCTGAATTTTCAGAAGTGCAAAGTCAGGCTATGAGAAGTTACTTATGCTGGTCATTGGTTTACCAGCTCAGGCTTGTGACCAGATCTTTCCAAGCAAACAGTAATTCTTGAGATGCCAGCCAGGACCGGCCTTTGGGTCAACTGTTGTCCTAGGCAAAAGGTCTCCACAGTGCCCCCAACACCACCTTGTGCCCCCATTCTGGTCTACCTATACCATCAAGATTACTGGAAATAGCCCCTGCTAGAGTGGTGCCCTAGGCGTCTGCCTTGTTGGCCTATGCCTAAGGCCGGCTATGATGCCAGCTCCAGACAATGTTCAAGCCTTACAATGTTTTATTGGCTTGGTTAAATATTTAGGCAAGTTCATTCCAGACTTGAGCCAACTTTCAGCACTGCGCAGAGATCTGACATGCAAAGATGTATTCTGGTCCTAGTCAGAACAACACCAAAGAGCATTTAACGTCCCAAAACTGAGAACTGCCAGTCCATCAACTTTCCGATAGTATGATGTTCACAAACCAGTAACTCTTTCTTGTGATGCTTCAAAGTTTAGTCTTGGTGCAGTCATTCTTCAAGAGGATAGACCAGTAGCGTATGCAATCAGAACTTTAACCCAAACTGAGATGCAATATACACAGATTAAGAAAGAACTTTTGGCAATTGTGTTTGCATGTCGAAGTTCCATGATTTTATTAATGACTGCCCAATTCAAATCGATAAAGATCATCGACCTCTAGTAACTATTTTGAGAAAGCCTATGCATACAGCTCCTGCCAGATTGCAATGCATGATGTTGAAATTGCAAAAGTATAATTTCATTGCAATGCATGATGGTGAAATTGCAAAAGTATAATTTCAATCTTGTCTACACAAAAACCTCAGATCCAATACTTCAGAAGCTCAACCACTTTATCAGTCGAGGATGGCCTTCAAAGCAATCTTGTTTACCAGTAGAAGTGCGACCTTATTTTCCGTACAGAGACGAGATTTTGTCAGACAATGGTATCATCATGAAAAGTCCAAAAGTGATTGTTCCAAAATCCTTGTAACAACAGTATATTACCATCTTGCATAATGACCACCCAGGCACAGATTCTACCAAAAGAAGGGCGAGAGAACTAGTGTTTTGACCTTCTCTGTCAAAGCATATTGAGAGAGTACTTTCATCTTGTTCTGTATGTAAAAGTACTACGCCACGTCAGCAGAAAGAACCACTTCAGCTAAACCAGATTCCTGAATCACCTTGGTTGACAGTAGCTACAGACATTTTCAAATGGAATGGTCAACATTACCTGGTGTTAGTAGACTCTTATTCAAACTGGTTCAAGATTGACCTACTTCCTAATCTAGCATCCAGTACTGTCAATGTTAAGTTGAAGTATCATTTTGCAGTCCACGGTAGTTTGCACAGTTATTTCTGACAATGGTACGCAGTTTACAAGCTAGCAGTTCAAGAGATTTGCTGAAGAGTGAAACTTTATTCAGTTTACAAGTAGCCCTGAGTACCCACAATCAAATGGTTTAGCAGAACGTGCAGTTCAAAGTGTGAAACAGTTATTAGAGAAGTCAAAACAGACAATAGTGATGTTTTTCTGAATCTCCTGAATCTCAGAAACATTCCTTGTGATAAACATCTTGGTTCACCTGTACAAAGGCTTTTGTCGAGACAAACCAGAACCACACTACCAATTAGTAGCAATCTGTTGGTTACCTGTGCTAAGAACCCTCGTCAAGAAGAATCTTAATGTTTGGATGGGAGATCGTAAATTTATCCCTGGGATCTCTTCTGTGTCACTGCTAGACAGAGGCACGGTAAACTAACCTTAAATGGGCTATCTTCTGTGAACTACTAAACAGAGGCACAGTCAACTAATCTAAGAAGGGTTGCGAAAGCCAAACACACTCTGGCTAGGCTTGTAAATGCCCTAGGGCAGATAGCCTAGTATCAACCTATGAACCTATGAACCTATGAACAAGAGAGATCAACTCATTTAAGCTTTTGTCCCAGAAGTCCTATTATGATAAGTCAGGCAAACCACTTAATCCATTACGAGAAGGGGAGACATCTAAAGGTTTTGATCAGATTGGAGTCATGAAAAGTGTATGTCCAGAGCTGAGATTGTACATTGTAGAATAATAAGAAGTAGAATTTAGGTAGAATCGAAAACATTTAGTACCGGTGTCCAAGCCTGTATTGCAGCATCTTGCCTGTGAAGAATTCTCTATGGAAAGACTCTTGTTATCCAGTGTTCCATTTCCAGAGGACATTCCAGCAAATATGCCTGTTCCTGAAAAGATTCCTGAAACTCCTAAAACAGATTGTTCACCAATGATGGAGATCACCATACAGTGCGGAACAGGAACTTTACCGTTCTCTTCACTGTAGTGCAGTCTCGGAATTGGTATATTTAAGTAGCTAGGTGTGTGTGTGTGTGCAGCCGCCCTGTAAAAATGTGAAAGCAGAAGTTTTGCAACATTTTAGTTTTTTTTTTTTGTAAGGCTCGATATTTCAGAACTTTGGAAGTTCGATCCAGTGGTCTTCAATGATCAGAGGTTCAATGTTCTGAAATTTAGATCCTTTGAAGTAGACCTAAACAAACTACCCCGCCTGTTCATCTTGAATCATAATATAGGACGAGTGACAGCTATCTATCAAACTAACTTCTTACTGTCTCTATGTGTAAGCTAATACAGTCTGAAGGCATTCTATGAAAACTGAATATGGCATGCACATACTTTGAGCTGAGGTACACAGTAGCTTTCCATCTTAGTGGATTAGTATGTTGCTATCAAATTTCAAGCAAACATGACAATTACTTTTTATCAGAGCCAGCTTTAAAATATTAAAATATCTACCATTTAAATAATACACACAGACATATACATTTTATATATATATATATATACATATACATATATATATATATATATATATATATATATATATATATATATATATATATACATTGATTAAACAGAACAACTTCATATTAGTTCTGTCACATTTCCTGTTCATGGAAATTTTCAATGATAAACTGTATACTTGTTCAGAAGACGGAAATGTCAAGTACAGGAAAAGGTGCAATTAGGTGCACATCTCAGAAGTAAATTGTTTAGAAGATATGTAAATCAATGTAACATAATTAAGATCTTTGCACAGCTCTAGAGAATATCACACAAAGCAGCTGAATATAAAGAGAGACAAACTGTGACATGACCACATGCAGACACTTAAGATATTGCAAGCAATTTACTTGCATAATTACTCACTTGCAAACAGAAATCATTGTTAACTTGAACTGATAGAAGCCAGAGATCATGTAAGTCATGTTCTGTTGTGCATGGATGGTGATGTGTGATCATTTCTGGCAGCTTGTGGACAGCAACAGCAGCCAGAAAGACAGTATCGTAATCACTGATTTGGAAGAGTGTAGGATGATATTAATCATGACCTACAAGGTGGGCTGGGAAGCACGTTACAACTGTGCTAGTCTGTCCTACATGGAAAGCAAGTGAATATGGAACAGGTCACTAGAAATGTGACCTGCCAGATAACTTCTTCCTGTGGTCATGAGTTTGATTCCCTCAGCCTCTGTTTGCATATCCTGTGTTACTCTGAACAAGTCACTTAACCAGTCCAGATTCCCATTGAAAAGAGGGTATGTGCCCAGTGGGGTTATTCAGATAACACACAAATAAATTACAGTAAGATAAAAGTAAACTATTGGAGCTACCAACAAAGTATGAAGGCAAGCTGGAAGGATTATTAGACAATGCAGTTGGAGTAGAATAGCTAGCACAGTTTCAAGAAGCAGTTTAAGCAAATACTGCAAAGGTGGACTTCAGCTAAGGAGTGAAAGGTAGGGTACCAAAATATACAGAATTTACAAGTGTTGAACATGTGTGATATCCCAACTGGAGATGGATAAACAGCCCACTGATGCAACTGTATTTTTAACTGGCTTGCTTTGTGAACGAGGGAACGTTTACAGGTTGGCAGGGAGTGTTTCTTTTCTACTGAATCAGTTATAATCAGCAGTACTATGTAATCAAAGAAGTTTTAATATGCTCCTGGTTGGCAGCTTTTTCTCCTCAGTGTGAATTTCTATACAGGCCTGTAAACTAAAAACATTCTGTCACCATCAGGGCTGAGACATCATGCAGGTACCTTTATGTTAATCTACATTTCGGACTATGTAATTCACCAAGCATAATCTTTTTACAGTATACACCAAGCTTTTATGAACACCACCAGCAGGGGGAGAACCACACATCAGTCAATGCCTTAAAAACAATTTGTGTTGTCAAAGCTTTGTAAACTAGGCCCTCCATTTTTAATCTCCTCAGACTGTTTTTGTATCATTTTCTGAATGAATATATTTGCATTTTGCTTCTTCTTAACATTTTGAAGTTTAAGTCCATATCTGCAGCCAGGGATGTAGCCAGAGAATATAATTTTGTATTTGTTTGCTATTTCTGCCCCCCTAAAACCCACCTGGCAGTTAAAAAATTGACATGTTACCCCCTAGCACTTAACGAATGTTTGCATCACTTTCCTTGTAAAATAATTTAAATATATTTTATCAACCTATGTAATTCTTATTGGAGGTATAATTTAGACAGTTGTGGACAAAGTATGACCTGAAAAAGCTATGTCTTCTTTAAGTAATGTCTAAAAAACTGTACTTAGTAGAGTACAAAGAGTATTCCTAGCGGCACCCTTGTCAGTAGGAAAAGAACTGACGATACAGATTTAACCATAATCAACTAGTTCATAGGTTCATAGGTAGGTACTAGGCTATCGGCTCAAGGGCCAATGTAAGCCTAGCCAACAAGGTTCCCTGGCTTACGCCACCCAAGAAAGTTATTTTCCTGTGCCACTGTTGAGCAGAGACACAGAAGTGATCCCCGGGGTGTATTTCCTATTTCCCATCAACTCATCAAGATTTTTCTTGAAGAGTGATAATGAATTACTTTGCTTGACATAGATGGGTAGTCTGTTCCAGAGTATGGGAAGTCTCTGGGACAGGAATCTATCCCTCCAACACGTCCTGTTTATTGTGATGACAAGGTTTAGGTCTCTAGAGCGTGTAGCTCGGATGGACTGGGATTTCTTTAGGTGTAGCATGTCCAACAGCTCTGGGTTTGACTTAGCTTTATATGTTAGGCAGAGATCACCTCGGAATAGGCAATATGGAGTAAAGCTGGAGTTTTTTGAGATGGTCAGTGTAGGGCATTTGTTTGAGGCCAGTAATCTTCTCTGTGAGGTACCTCTGTGGTCTTTCCAGCTGCTGCAGATGTCTTGTGAGGTACATTCCAAAAGGGGCATTGTACTCTATAATGGGTCTAATGAGTGTCGAGTAGAGGGGAACAATGACCTCTTTTTTCTGGATGAGAATCCTTTTATGATGTTGTGTACCACGTAGAAGGACTTCCTGACTTCTGTGGCGATGTGCCTATCAAAGGAGAAACTACTGTCCACCTGGGTCCCAAGGTCTCTTATCACACATTCAGTGTTAAGTAGATTGCTGCCTATGTGGCAGTTCATGGGTACAGAGTTTTTACCAAAGGAGATGACACTGTACTTTTTGGCATTGAGCTTGAGGCCATGGCTCTGACACCAGGCATCTGTCTCAGTGAGGCCCTTCTACAGGATGTCAACATCATTTGGGGACTTGACTATGGCTCCTAATTTGCAGCCATCTGCAAACTTCATTAGCCAGAGGCCTTTTGTGTTAGCCTGTACTTCAGAGAAGTAGATACCAAACAGGAGAGGTCCCAGGACTGAACCCTGTGGTACTCCACTTGTCACTGGTTTGAGGTCAGATTTGGAGTCTGCAACTTTTACAGTGTGGGTTCTGTCAGTGAGCCAGTTGGCAACCCATCTTGTGACATAGGGGTTTATACCTAGTTTAGTGAGTTTAGCTATAATTCCAGAATGGGGGATGGTGCCGAAAGCATCGATGAGGTCAAGATAGGCTGTGTGAACCACCTTACCCTCATCTACGGCTTTGGTGACTGCCTCAAAGAAGTTGATCAGGTTCAGGAGGCATGATCTGCCTTTCACAAACCCGAACTGGGTGGGATCCAGAGTTTGGAGGTTACCAATGTCTTTGTTTATGAGTTCCATCATTATAAGTTCCATGGCCTTGCAGACCAGGCTCGTCAGGCTAACAGGGCAATAGTTCCTGGGATCAGAGGTGGCTCGCCCTTTGTGGAGTGGGATAACTGTTGCTGTGCACCATTCAGTGGGCAGAAAGCCTGATGCGAGGCTATTATTTAACATGGTGCTTAGGTGGGGAGTCAGTTCTTTCTGAAGTTCGTGTAAAACGCAGCCTGGGATGTTGTCCAGTCCCATGGATGCTGTGTTTTTGGATTTAGAGAGTGCAGCTTTTACCTGCGTAGTTGTGATTACAGGGACTCTGCATTCTTCTTGTATAGATATGGGCCCTTTAGGGGGTGAGGGAGGGGTAAAGTTAGCACTGAACATATCTGCCAGGATGTTGTCAATATCAGTTGGTTCTGTAATTTTCGTGTCGTTGTGCTGTTACTCAGAGCAGATCTGGGTGTTGCCATCGAGATTCTTGACATAGCTGTAGAATGCTTTGTGGCTGTCCTTAGAATTAGTGGTGATTTTGTTTTCGTAGCTAGCTTTGGAGAATCTTATAAGGGATCTCAGCTTCTTACTGAGGCTGACCGGGGAGCTCCTCCACTCATGGGATTTTACTCTCTTTTGCAACAGTTTCTTCCTTCTGTTGTACAGTTTGTTTATGGCAGAGGACCACCAGATTGGCTTCCTTTTTTGGAGGATAGCATCTTGGTTCTGTTTGGGATAGCATGATCCATGCACTCGTGTAAGTGCTTATAGAGTGCATTTGTGTAGGATTCAGCAGTTGTAAATGTATTGTCCATCTGCATGGGTGTCATGAAGTTCAGCACTTCTGTCTTAAGAAGCATGAAGTTGGCTTTGGAGAAATTTTTTACCATGGTTTCCTTAATGGGGTGTGGGGGCGGGATGTTGATATCAAGGGTGATTAGCTTATGGTCGGATTGGACCAACGAGGAGTTAACTTCAGGTGTGGAACACTGTTCACTCATGTTGGTAATGACTAGGTCTAGGATATTGTTGACCCTGGTGGGGGTGTGGATAAGTTGATACAGGGCATTGGAGTTTATGAATTCCAGAAAGCGTTGAGCTAAGGAGTTGGTAAACGAGCAGTTTTCCCAGTTAATGGTGGGGTAGTTGAAGTCGCCCATTATTAGGGTGTTTGGTTGAACACTAATATTTTCCAGTACATCAAGAAAAGAGGAGTGGGAATCCTGGGGCATGGTGGGGGATCTGTAGCAAGCTACAATTTGGATTGCAGTTTTGCCCAGAGTTAGTTGCACTTGGATAACCTCGGATGCATTATGCTGAGCAACTAGCCTGGAGGTGTGGATATCCTTAATGAATATGGACACACCTCCGTCTTTGGTGTTTCAGTCCAGGTTACATGGCTGAAAAGTGTGGTATGAGTTATAGCTTGGTAGTGCAGGGGTGCTATCTGGAGCCTTGAACCAGGTCTCAGTCACTGCAAAGATATCAATGTTCTCCATTTTAAGGAGTGCCTCGAGTGAGTGCATTTTGAGATTTAGACTTCTAGAATTGAGGAGCATTACCCTCAGTTTTTGCTTGTCTGTTCTTGTTACGGTGGTGAATTTGTCATTTGAACCTTGCCTAAAAAAGGCAATATAGGGGCAGCAAGAGCCTTAGCCAGTATCCGGAATCCCAGTGGCGACAGGTGCAGGCCATCTCTGGCAAAGCATTGTGGTCTTTCAACCATGTCATCCCAAGCAGACAGATACTGGATCCCCTTAGAATGACACCAGAAGCTTAGCCGATTGTTGAAGTCAATCATTTTGTCCTTGTACTGCGGTATCATTCTGGGCGATGGCAGAATACTACTCAAGGCTAGGGTCATACCTGCCTGGGCTACAAGATTGGAGACTTCTTCTGTCTCTTTTCATGTAGTCCAGGGAGGTATGTCTCAGGTCATTCACACCAGCATGGACAGTGACAGAGTCATATTTGTACTTGTTGTGGAGTGACCTGAGTGCGTGGGTTATGTGGTGGATCCTGGCACCCGACAGGCAGCTGACAGTAACCTTCTCCTTGTTTAGCCTGGTGAGTGGGACATCAGTGTGCCTGACTATAGAGTCACCTATGACTAGTGTGTTGGGTACGTTGTTTTGCCTTATTGACTGTGGTTGAGTGGCACACTGAGTCTGTAGGCTATGTGTCATTTGGGTTGTGTTGGGGGATGGAGGTTGCTTATGTTTCTGCTTTGGAGGTCTCTATTGCTTAGACAGATTATTATTGAGACCTCCGCAAATGTTTTTGTGTTACTATGTGTGGATTTTGGTGGTGTAGATTTAGTGAGACTATGTGATGAGTGTGTTGTGGTGCAAATGTTTACCTTCTCCTCTTGACTGTCAAGTTCAGTCTTGGTTGGAGAGAGCTTTATCTCCAGTTTGGCTAGATAAGTGCATCTCTCACAGGTTGTAGTGTTGGGTGATAGGAGAAGAGGGTTGTCTGTGTACATGAGGCAATTTCTACATTGCCTCAAGATGCCCAGATTCATCAGATAGACAGGAGAGAACACTGGGAGCTGACCCTTGGACGTGCCTGAATAAAAAACAATTTTCCTCTAGATAAGTGAGGAAAGTGAGTACAAGAGCTGTTTTTCTCTAAGCAACTGAGAAAAGTAAGTACACAAACTGTTTTCCTCTAGGTAATAAGGAAGGTTAAGTGCTATAGTAATTAGTACGTTATTTAGTGCTTACAAGTTCTGAACAAGTGCTGAGCACGAATAAGCAAATTTAAGTGCTAAAACTAAGAATCTGTATCTGCACTAGATGAGTTATAGGACAGAAACAAGTGCAAATGCAGGTTTTCAAATCAGAAAGTTGAGAGAGATGGAAAAGATTGCCAAACGGCCAATAACTACAATTTCTGGGCCAGAACCACTCCTTATGTGGTAGACAGGTTACATAGTGCTTACCATTCCCACTGATAAGCTAGAAGGCTTCCCTCCAACACAGAAAGGCCTGGAGGGGGGCAAAGAAGCTTACATACAGTCCTGGATACAGCAAATCTCTATCTGGACTACACTAGTTACAGGAAAGGTAGAAAACAGGCTTACACTATTTTTTTTTTTTTACAGAAAAGTAAAGGTAGCTAAAACCGCAGTAAAAACAATTCATATGCAGTGCAAGCTAGCATACCTGCATACGTAGCAATATTAGACCAAACGCAGTTTAAAAAATGCAATTAAATTAAAAAGGACTAAAAGCAAGTGCAGAAAGAGTTTATAGGTAGAATGTGGTAAAGAAATGGGACTGGGGGAGTGTCCCAGATCGGGTCTATATTAGGGCATTGACTTTTTAAAACGTTGAATGTTCTAATATCGACCCCTATTCAGTGAACGCTGACAATATCGAACATGCAGAACAGCATATTTTTTCCCAGGGAAAAAATTTGCTGTTCTGACACACATACACACAACACAAACACACCAAAAAAACAGCAATCCACACACATACACCTAAAATCCTACATCTAACCCTACACTAAACTGTACACACACCACTAGCTATCCACTTACCTTAACCCAAACCCTAACCCTAAGGTCCGTCACTATCGCACACTCACCTCACCCGCACCCTAACTCACCTACCCAACCCTAACCCTCACGTCCACACAATCGCACACTTACCTGATCCCGACCCGTAACTTTCCACCACAGTGCTGAACATAGCTAAGCCACAGGAATTGCCAACTGAATTCCTTCCCTAAGAAGAAATTCGGTGTTCTGAAGCTTTTCTATTTTCAGTGTTCGCTGAATAGGGGTCAATATTAGAGCATTCAAAGTTGTGAAACTTCGATGTTCTAATATAGACCCTCCCAGATCAAATCTACAGTGGGGTGGGCAACTGCAAAAGCCACCAAATTTAAACTACGAGCCAGAAATAGGAAGGGTGCGTGGGACACTTTCAGCAGAGATCTGAAAATCTATAAGCAGCAATTAACAGTACAAACTCTAAAAAACAAAAAATATACTTAGCTCTGTATATTTCGAGATAGATTGAAAAGCAGTCTCTCAAAACATAGGTTCCAGCAATGAAATACAGGCTGTTACTAACAGGTCTAATTTTATGCAAGTGATCCTTGAGTTAGATAACACACAAGCTGTAAAAAAACAGTTATACCAACTGAAGACACAGCAGAAAATAGGGGAGGTGGGGAAAACACTTTCAGCAGAGATCTGAAAAACTATAAGCAACAATTAACAGTACAAACTCTAAAACCAAAAAAAAAATACTCAGCTCTGTATATTTCCAGATAGATTGAAAAGCAGTCTCTCAGAACACAGGTTCCAGCAATGAAATGCAGGCTGTTACTAACAGGTCTAATTTTATGCAAGTGATCCTTGAGTTAGATAACACACAAGCTGTAAAAAACAGTTATACCAACTGAAGACACAGCAGAAAATAAGGGGAGGTGGGGAAAACACTTTCAGCAGAGATCTGAAAAACTATAAGCAACAATTAACAGTACAAACTCTAAAACCAAAAAAATATACTTAGTTCTGTATATTTCCAGACAAATTGAAAAGCAGTCTCTCAGAACACAGGTTCCAGCAATGAAATGCAGGCTGTTACCAACAGGTCTAATTTTATGCAAGTGATCCTTGAACTAGATAACACACAAGCTGTAAAAAACAGTTATACCAACTGAAGACACAGCAGAAAATAGGGGGAGGTGGGGAAACACTTTCAGCAGAGATCTGAAAAATTATAAGCAACAGTTAACAGTACAAACTCTAAAACCAAAACATATATACTTAGCTCTGTATATTTCCAGATAGATTGAAAAGCAGTCTCTCAGAACACAGGTTCCAGCAATGAAATACAGGCTGTTACTAACAGGTCTAATTTTATGCAAGTGATCCTTGAGTTAGATAACACACAAGCTGTAAAAAAACAGTTATACCAACTGAAGACATAGCAGAAAATAGGGGGAGGTGGGGAAAACACTTTCAGCAGAGATCTGAAATACTATAAGCAAGAATTAACAGCACAAACTCTAAAAACCAAAAAAATATATACTTAGCTCTGTATATTTCCAGATAGATTTAAAAGCAGTCTCTCAGAACACAGGTTCCAGCAATGAAAGGCAGGCTGTTACTAACAGGTCTTATATTATGCACGTGATCCTTAAGTTAGATAGCACACAAGTTTTAAAAAAGTTATACCAACTCCTTCCATTTCCTGGTCCATTACTCTTAGTTTAACACTAAGATTTATTGTGATGGCTGCCCAAGTCTTTGATGATTGAAGTATGATGTACCCAGTTAGACCATGCCACAACTAATGCTTTTCTACAAAATGGGGCTGAAATGAACATTTAAATGCACAGTTGCTACATAAAATGCTAAATAAAGCTTACTGTTAATACATGTTAAATGTGGCATTTTGAATCAATATAATTGCAACATTTGAATGCAAACATTCCACTAATTTTTAGGATGTAACATAAATGAATTAATATAAAAGAGTTAAAGGTTTATTGCAGGCGCCTTCCCTTAAACTAAACATTTTTGGTCATATTACATCTTCAAAGGCAGGTAAATATTTGATTTGGACAGGGCTTTATATTATTTTATTTTTGTTAACTGGGGTAGAGCTGTGATCACAAAAGACCAATTTCAGTCTAACCCCAGAAAGATAAGTAAATGAAGAAAACAAAAACATGCCTATACATTACAGCATGGAAAAGAGTATACATTCACAAAATGTTATTCATAGAAATAACAGTTTGAATAATTGGTTTAGTGTCTAGTGGCATTATGGGTTCTTATTTCAAATTTTCCTTTTTATTCATAATGTACATAGTATACAGAGCGCAGTTAAGGCACATGTGGATCAAGTAACAATCATAAGTATATACAGCACAGTTAAGGCACATGTGGATTAAGTAACAATCATACTCACCTATCAATGCTGATGGCACAGAGATTAAGAATGCTGGCCGTGCACATCATCACATCCAGAGTAACAAATATGTCACAGTGAATCATGCTGAATCTCCATTCCCCCACCACCTATACAGAAAGACAAAAGGAAAAAATTGTTCAGTACATAGAATCCTGCACAGACTGCTGTATATCTTTCTGTGTAAGTAGGTTGTATCAAAAACATCACATTTTTTGCTATGCTGGATAACTGAGATTGGTTTTTAAGCAATGGTTTACGTGCTCAAAATTAGGCTTGATTGCTTCAGAATTCTGTAATTTCCCTGTATTGACTTCAAGTCTTTGGGGATTTATTGGTTGCCCACTATAATTTTTATCTTCTGAAGGAGCAAAGACTATGCATTGCCCCCCCTCCCCCAATACCATCATGTTGCTAGATCAGGCCTTTTATGATTATGCCTTACCCTCTAGTTCCTCCCCTTCCCCAGCACTTTCATACATTAACACCAATGGGGGGATGCATGCTGGTCTATGTTAGAATGTCAAATGTTCATAGAATTGACCTTAAAACAGTGAAATGGAACAATATCAGAGTGCCATAACAATGACACTCAAACCCTTGATTATACACATTTCTGCAGGGTGGCAAGCCCTCCTGCACTCTCTATGTCAGGGCTGCACCCCCCTCACCCATAGCTAATCATATATACCAGCTCTGAGATCACACAATGGCTGTGAATGGGTAAAACCCCAAATCCACACACCATGAAACCTTACAAAACACCTTTAAATGAACTGAATAACCACAAGTACCTCCATGCTCGACCATGGACCCCAAGCAGCTCCAAAATATGACTTTATTCAAATTAAAACAATAAGTTAAGTGCTTTCATTCCTTATATTCATAAAAGGAACTTCATCAGGACTAATACAACCATGCAACTTAGCGAATTAAATAGTCAAAAGTATGAAAGAAAATTTAGACAAAAATGAGTTGATGTCATAATTACATTTAAATGCACTAAGTACCCCAGGATTAAATGATTCTTGTTCTATTAACTCAGTGCTAAAACGTAAACATTCTTCTTCTTAATTTTGTCCTTAGATGAAATATACAATAAATACGTTTTTAAGATTAATCAGGGGATATTGATATTTTAAGTTGGTTAGCTTGTTAGGTTGTTAGTTTGCATAATTATTAGTTGTATAGGTTTTAAATTGTAATATTTATAGGTTATTTATTAAATATTTATGTACAAATTTTGTGGAATGTTTGTAATTATCAGTTGGAAAAAGTAATTATCTAATTAATATCACATGACTGCTTTTGATTATTTAATGAGCTAAGTTGCATGGTAGTATTAGTTCTGATGAAGCTCCTTTTTTGAATGTAAAGAATAAAAATGTTTAACTTATTGTTTTAATTTGAATAAAGTTACATTTTGGAACTGCTTGGGGTCCTTTGTTGAGCATGGAGGTGTTTGTGGTAAAACCCCAAACCCAGTTGTATCACGATCTTGCACAATCACACGCACACACACACACACACACACACACACACACACACACACACACACACACACACACACACACACACACACTGTGCAATCTTTTCATCTTTGTTGTAACTGCATTTCAATAGATTTCCATTTCACTGTTTTAGGGCAGATGTTATGAATGACAATGTTATCAACATGTGATGTTCTAACAGAGAGCATGCATATACATGTTTCAATGCACAAGTCTTATTTGCGTCACCTGCCAATGCTTCATAGGAGAATGCCTGCCTACTGTAAGCTCATAGGTTCATAGGTTCATAGGTGTTTACTAGGCTAATGACCACAAAGGCCTTTTTAAGCCTAGCAATGCATCCCAAATCTCTGACAAGTTCTGGAACCTTTGATAAGTGTAAACAGAGGCTTAGGAGGTGAAACATTTACAAGCAGGATCCTGGGAGATGAACCACTTACACACTGCCTGTGTCCATTACAGACATAGGTACCAAGCCAGGGATGAATTTCCTGTTCTCCATCCAATTGCCCAAGTTACACTTGAGTTGGGTTAGGGAGAAACTCAGCTTCAAATGGATGGAGAGACTTTTCCAGAGAAGGGGTATTCTCTAGGATGCATACCTGTCTCTCCAGCATTTCCTATTTATATCACGGGCAAGGTTTAAGTCTTTAGAATGGGTAATTCTGGTGCTGTTTGTTTTGAGGATATGCAGGAGGTCCATCAGAGTGGGGTCTAACAATGCCTTGTATGTCAGGTATAGATCTTCCGTCAACAGCCTGTAAGAGATACAATACAGAGATAGTGCCTTGAGGTGGTCTGCATAGGACATTTTACTTATGCCCTGTATTCTCTTAGTGAGGAACCTCTGTGAACATTCCAATTGTTGGATATGCCTGGTTAGGTACATACCAAAGGGGGCACTGCACTCAATAATAGGTCTGGTGAATCCTGAATACAGTAGAGCAATGACTTCCTTGGACCTAGATGGAATTCCTTTGTTTATAAGTAGCATAGGTTTAATAAAGTGGACTACCAGGAAATGCCATAACTCAGCCCATCCCCTGAGAAGGAAGAGATAGCCAGTGACAATTCCAGGCTTCTGTTTTACTCCAGTTCAGCCCCATTATCCATGCTATTAATCAAGCCATTAGCATAGCTAGGGCAGGGTAAGAGGGGCAACTGCCCCAGGCATGAAGTGTTGGGGTGTGATCAGCCAATCCAAATCTCTAATTCAATACCAATTTTTAAAAGCCAGTATTGCATTTGTGATCAAACCTGGGTGCTGTAGCACTCTGTGTATGGTCTAAACTATCAGCAACAGCTTCACCAGGCAACTAAATGGATTCAAACAGCAAAAATATGTAATCCCAAAAACAAAAAGACAGAAATCTGACCATCTAAAATACTTTATTGCACAAAGACATGGTAGCAAAGCTTTCAAGTCAACAGACTCTTTATCAATGCATAAAATAATCAAGCTTTGCTACTGTATCTTTGTGTAATAAAGTGTTTTTAGATGGTCAGCTTTCTGTCTTTTTGTTTTTGTGGTCTAAACTATAGCAACTGCTTGCTACATTGTAGCAAGCAGTTTGCCACAGTTTAAAAGTAAAAAAAACAAACAACTGTAACCGTGCAGGCAGTGTATAAATAAAGTGTAGCATCTCTTTGCTAAATTTGTAGCAAGCAGTTTCCTACAGTTTATAATAAGAAGACATGATTATTATTATTATTATTATTTATTTTAATAAAATGGAGGAGGCAGGACAGAGAAATGGGAACTGAACAGGTGGACAGGAAGGGGAGTGTGTTGTACATCTGGCCACTTGACTGGTGTACAAATAGAAGGAATGTCTGTTTTTTTTTCTATTCTTTTTTTGCTCTTCTCTTGAAGAGCTGAGGTGATGGGTCAATGGTCCGTGATACCAACACAGGGTGTTGGTTGAGCCAGCTAAGCTTCTGAATCAAGCTCAGGTCATCAGCATAAAAAAAGGAGTACTCTTGTCTGTACCATCAAGCTAATGTCTGAGGAGGACAGCAGTTTACACTGTTTGTTGATCAATGTGAAGTCACGCATATGACCTTGGAACAGGACGACTCCCATCACTAAGCTGTTGTCATCTGCCACAGTAGTTGCTAAGTAGCACAGCAAAAGTACAGGTGATGGGAGTGGATTAAGCTACACTAAAGCTCTGCTTCCAGCCAGCCAGGTAGGCAGGAACATAGGACTGTGTACAGAACAATTTGCTGTGAGATGCTATGTGACACTGTCATTAAGAAGTTGAGCTTTAAAGTCTAAAATCTGAGTCTAAATCTTGTAAGCTTCATATGAATATGGGTGATCCTAAGCAGTTAGTTAACTAATCTGTGTTGCCAGGTCATACCTGAAGAAAGAGTACCTCTGATGACCCTAGTGGGGTTGATTGCTCACTAAATGATAAAACAATAAAGTCTGCCCTTGGTCCTTAGAGAAGGCATTATTAGACAGGCAGGATTAGCATTTCGAGTGGCAAAGAGTAAGATAAAAATAAAATGACATCCAGCAAGGTAACAGAACAACTAAATCAGTACAATAAACATGCCACAGAATATTTCTTTGCAGTTGGAGTCCACAACTTTGATGCTTGTAAGATCATAAATCTGCAAATTCTGCTCCAGCACTAGGTAATTGGATTCACCATCAACTGAACTGGTATTAGCTTAGGTAAGCATTAAAGATAACCTGGCCCATTTTGAAATGAACAGTTGTTTTGTATTTTAATAAACCAGAAATATACACTTCATTGCATAAAGCAAACAGCCTATATACAATTTCAAAAATACTACTTACAAAGTTAAGGCTGTAACTTTACAACAATGACTTATAAAATAAAAAAAACTCACATTTTCTAACATCAAATCGTTATTGCCTTCAGAACACACACTTCTTTCCAATTTTGTTATATTAGGCATTTGACATAGATGTATCCATTTGAATGAAAACTCATTTTACAGAATCACAATTGATGGAAAGTGTAACTGTCTGTAGATAATATGTGAAAGTTGTTGTGTCTTTCAGCTTTTCCCGGTTAGGGGGTCGCCACAGCGGAACTCCGGTCCGCTAATGATTAGCAGTAGACTTTTACATGCCGAGTTGCTGGCCCTGATGCACAACCTTCAACGAAGGTACGCCCATTCACACATGTCTCCACACAGAAGACGCTCTAGCTGAGAATCGAACAGGACAACATCTTACCATGAGGCGACAATGCTACCGCAGCACCACCACCGCAGTTAGATAATATGTGAAATTATTGTTTCTAATCATAAGAGTTGTTAGGGGGAAATAAATGTAGATAAATATGTGTCGACTGGCAATGGCCACCATTATGTTATAAAGCCGCATTTATAGATGTTTGTACTTGTGCATCAATACTGTGTATGGGGGGGGGTCCTTTTTCTTTTCTCCATAGTTGTGCAACTGTGGTATTTTTTTAGGGGGCAAAGCAAAAAATTATTTTAAAGGTATATTTAATGTGTAGAATTTTTTTTTTCAATTGTGATTCAGTTAAAGGAGTTTTCAGTCAGTTGTGTTCAGTGATTTATGAGCATTCAGTCAAATGTCAGATCCAGCCCACAGACACATGCATGGATATAGTCTCTGTTTGCTTGCTCCATATTTAAGTCTTGTTTCCTATTATAATATGTACCATTAATGTCTCCTATCAGAATCATAGCTGGCTGAACTAGCACCCTGTGTCAATACCATGAACTAGTGGCCCACACCATCAGGTCTTTAAGTAAAGAGCAGAAAAAAAAAAAAAAAAAAAAAACAACACTTTACTATATTAAGCCAATTATTCCCCCATTCCATTAAAGAGCAATAAATAAAGAAATAAAATGGGCATTATTTCTACCGTTGCACCAATTAAGTAGCCAGATGCACAATATCCCCCTGCCTCCCCACCCAGCCATTCAAGTCCCATTTCTGTGTCCTGCCTCTGACATTCCTCCATTTTATTAAAAAAATAATAATTTTTTATTATAAATTGTAGTGAACTGCTTGCTACAAACATAGCAAACAGTTTATACCCTGCCTGCACAGAGCAGTGTAGAAGTCATGTTTTACTTAATTTTTTTTTCTTCTTATAAAATGTAGCAAAGTGTTTGTTACAAATGTAGCAAACAGTTGCTACAGCTTATACCCTGCCTCCATGGAGCTTTACAATGCTCAGATTTTAGTTAAAAAATATGTTTTTTTTTTACTTTTAAATTGTAGCAAATTGCTTGCTACAATGTAACAAGCAGTTGCCATTGTTTAGACCATACACAGAGTGCTACAGTGCTCAAATTTGACCGCAAATGCAATATCAGTTTTTAGAAGCTGGTATTACATTAGCGATCAGGATCAGCTGATCATACCCCCAACACTTTGAGTGTGGGGAATTTGCCCCTCTCGCCCCACCCTAACAATGCTACTGTCTCCTATTAACTTTTCATTAACCCACTTTGTTCTATTTTTAATGTCATTATTAGAAAATAACCAACTGAATTAGCTTTTTCTGCCACAGTGGATTTTCTACTCTCTATTAATTCATGTTCTCTTTCAAGCAATACGTCATGCTTATCTTTAAGGGAACATGACTAGTGATTTGACCCCATCACGCACAACTTTTTCTTCTCTCACAACTTCTAATATTGTCTTCTCAGTTCCCTCAGTTTCTTCACCTTTTCTTGTTCCTCCAGTTTCTCTTTACAGCTGACCCCAAATTAGTATATCCTAGAATACAGTAATATAATCTTGTTTACTACAGGTTTCTTCATATTGATCACTGCTGCAGTAGTCTAAGCTATACAGGTTACATCCTGCATAGGATATAACAGACAGACAGACATTTTCCAAAGCTTCAGGGCACCTTCCAGGCACACAAACCATTAGCTCAAGCTAAGCTGACTAAAAAGACAGGTTTTGGTGCCAAGTCTCTCGGAGCTTTCCTGCCTCTGAGGACAGAGCTCTTCTCCAAGCTTCGGAAGATTGACAGTTGGCTTGTGCTATTCCATTGCTGGGCATATAAGTTCCCTTTAGGGGAAAAACCTCCCACATGTAATTTTTTTATGTTTTAATTTTATTTTTCTGTGTGAGCAAGTACATTTTAAACTAGGAGCATGTGTTTTTATTAACAGTCATGTGACTTTACTATACTTTTAAAAGAGAGTGTACTTTTATGTTTGGTAGTTTAAAGGCTGAGTTAAATATTCTAAACCCAATTTTTCTATAGAGTAATTGTGTTTAAATTGCTTTTTGAGGTTTTATAAAGTGTATTAGACTACTTTTTACTGTGTTTTATACAACTTTTAACATTTTATCAGCTTGTAGTACTTAGTTTCCAGCTTGACCATGAAATAAACTACCATTTCCACAGTCAGTCCTCCTTTCTGCAATAAAAAAGTTAACTAAACAGCCTTTACCTCCACAGCAGGCTAGAAATTACCCTTAGGCACAGGTAGATGACTCTGCTATGACCAAAGCTGATTCATCAGACCATTCATCTTTTTCCCCAGATCACATTGGTGTTGCACATACAGCCACATCCTCTGCAGTTGTTGAGGTCGACTTAGTGGCCAAGGGAGAGTCACTTTTGTTGATATTGAGAGAAGATGCCCTTGCTCAACCAGAATGTTGTGCCCATCACTGGGGACGCTGCTGCTGCTATTAAAAATCCAGTTTGCCCCAAGTTTCCTGTCAAAAAAGAAACAGAAAACTAAACATATGTCTTCTCCTAATCCAGTCCCAGTGGACAGAAGTAGCTTATTAAGTCTTGTACAGGTTATTGACCTTTCTTATTAGGTACTTTCAAGTAAGAGAAAGTTTTTCCGCTTTTCCTATAGAGGTTCAAGAAACTGAATCTGGAGAGGAATGTGATGGGACAGAGCTTTGTCCTCATAATGCTGATTCAGATGTGAGCATGTTGAGTCTCTCTCAAGGATTCTCTTTCATTTTCTCTAGCTCTTTCTCTGATATTATTTCCAGAATATACCAGTGATTTCAGTGGGAGAACACTGAGGTTTCTAAGTCATTCAGAAAATGCCATGAAATGTTACAAGCGGAATTCCCAGAACCTCCTCCCATCCTTCCAGTGCATCCAGCATTGAAGGATATGTTTCTCACAGCCTGTGGTATCCGTGATAGCCAGCCTGCTACACCTAAGAAAGCAGATAGAATGTGCAAAGTTCCTCAGTCTTTCACATATCTATACACTTATCCAGACCTGACCCAGCAGTTACAGCTTTAACCAATCAAGCTGCTCCCAAGCACTTTGCTAACTCTAATGCTACACCTAAGAAAGCAGATAGAATGTGCAAAGTTCCTCAGTCTTTCACATATCTATACACTTATCCAGACCTGACCCAGCAGTTACAGCTTTAACCAATCAAGCTGCTCCCAAGCACTTTGCTAACTCTAATCCTTCTCCTCTGAACAAGGATAATAAAACAATTGATAATTATGGGGAAAATGTATGCTTTTGCAACTTAAATTTTTAGAATTTTGAATTGTCATGCTCATATGTTAAAGTATATTCTAACTAAGTCTGAAAGTATGATGAATGTTTTATCTACCGTTCCTTCCTGTGAGAAACAATCTGCCTTATGTGGCTTAGATTCTTTTATTTACCAGGACACTACTCATTGTTTAAAGTGTGTTTATGGCTCTGTCAATACTGCATCTAGGACTGCTGCAACTGGTACTGTGCTGAGAAGGTTTGCCTTGTTACATTCTCAAAACCTTAAATTTAAAGTAAAAATGAGATTTAAAATTCACCTTTGAATAGATATGTAGTTTTTGTTCTCCCTGCACAGAGGTTATCAAATAATATGATGGGTAAGCAGATACAGGGACTCTCATAGATTTTCAGATCTCCTTCTCTAAATTTTCAAAGGATTTTTCTGAGCCCTCATTCAGTTTTATCAAAAAATAAAACAAGGAGTTTCTGCAAATGCTGGTAGTAGATGTTTTAAAAAACAATGGCAGAGAGGTTTTACAGGAACCCCCTCCCCAAAACAAAGGACAGTCAAATAGGTCAGAATGACTACGTAAGAGACCTTGTACTCCCCACCCTCCCACCTTAGCGATCTCTTATCCCTTCCAAAAAATGTGAATCTTCATTTATCTCTTTGGTAATAACTTGTTTCAAACAAATGGGTTCTGAAACTGATTCAACAGGGGAACAGATGGCAGTGGAAAAATTCCTCCTTTCCAAGGAATTATTCCATATTCTCCAGACCAAATCCTTCCATTTCCTCCTGTCCTACAGCATATGTTTTTCAGGGAGTAATAGAATCAGTTCCTCCTTCTTAGTGAGGAAGACTTTTTTTATTCAAGAATGTTTCTGGTGACAGAGAAAGAACTTGCCTGGTGACCATTTCTGGACCTTTCTTTCCTAACCCAGTCTGTGATAGTGCCCAAGCTCAGAATACTTTCACTTCACAATCTCTTACCCCTTTTTCCTCATTTGAGTTATTCAGTAAACTTACATTTAAAAGATAGTTATGATCATGTTCCTATCTATCCGGGTTTCAGATTTTCTTTTTAGTTTTTATGTGTCTGGACCTCATTATCAGTTATCTGCCTTATCCTTCTGCTCCCAGAACATTGGAGTGTCTAGCTCAAGTTATAGCCTATTGCAGGCTACCATTATCAGATCTCTGCTTATCCTTCTGCTCCCCGAATGTTTGAGTGTCTAGCTCCAGTTATAGCACATTGCAGGCTACCATTATCTGATCTCTGCCTTATCTTTCTGCTCCAAGAATGTTTGAGTGTCTAACTCCAGTTACAGCACATTGCAGGCTACCATTATTAGATCTCTGTCTTATCCTTCCGCTCCCAGAATGTTTGAGTGCATAGTTATAACATATTGCAGGCAACAGGTTCTCTGCAGTTTTCCATATTTAGATGACTTGCTTAACCTTACAGAATCTTTTACAAAGTGTCAGATATCGCTGACTTTAGTAAAAGATCTCCTATGCAGGCTGGGATTCCAGAGAACATTCTAATGTCTTTTTTGACTTCTTTACACAAAATAGTGCTCCTGGGATGTGTGTTACCTCAGTACAAAGAGCGTTTCTTCCAAAGTAAAAGCTATATCTATATTTAGATCTATTCCAGGGGTTTTCCACTTAGACTTCAGTCAATGCAAAGGAATACCTCAGGATTCTGGGTCTCATGGTATCTATGATTTTCATGATACCTCTGGCAAGACTCCACACGAGGAAGACAATGGTATCTAAAGTCTCTTGGTCCCAGCACCAACACCCATTGTCTTTTCTGATTCAATTTTTGGGATTCATGAAAGGAGAAATCACATGGTGGAGACATCAAATGTTCCTGAATCCAGGTCTCTACTTCTCCTCTTCTACTCCAAAGCAGTAAGTCACCAGACACTTCAGACTGTGCTTGGGGAGCAGTGTCAAGAGAATAAAACTACAAGGTATCTGGGACAAGAAAGATAAACACAAGTACATAAATGTAGAAGAGATGCTTTCTTTTATCAAGGCACTCAACCCTGAATCAACTATGGTCTCCAAGACCATTTTATGTTGTTATGGACAATACCCCAGTGATGTGGTACATAAACCCATGCAGACTAACAATATTAGCATGGGATATAGCTTTACAGCAGAACATCACTCTACAGGTTTCTTACATTCCATATAAGCACAATTTCATGACAAATAAGCTTAGAAGGACAAAGGCAGACCCTGACGAATGGAACCTAGATTGGGGGAATTCAAAGGTTTGATCCATCTGTGGAGAGTTCATTAACTAGACTATTTTGCCCCAATCAGTTGGCAAAAGTCTGCCCAAGGACTCCATGCAAGAAAGCTTGGAAGACAGATGTCTTTTCTTTTCTTTGAACAAGAATGTTCTTGTATGCATTTCCACTCTTTCCACTGATATCCATGGTACTTCTGAAGATTCAGAAGGAATCCCTCAAGATCATTGTGGTGTCTCTCTTCTGGTCTAGGCAGCCGTGGTTCTCCTTTCTTTTGGATTGGCTAGGGGTAATTACCACAAGTTCCTCACAGACTGGATCTACTTACACAAGAACAGGGGTGTTTGATACATTCCACCCCAAACATCTTCAACCGACTTCTTAGATGATAGGGCCTTAATACCTTTCAGTACCTGAGGACATGCAGCAGGTATTAATGGAGGCAAGAATGACTGCTTCTAGAAAATCATACATTAGCAAATGGAAAAGGTTTTGTAGGTTGTGCCAACAGAATAACTAGCCCCCATTAAGGGCTAGTACTTCTCTGGTTTGACAATATTTGTGTGAGTTACATTCCTATGGCCTGACTTACTCCTTTGTCAAGGTTCATTCATCAGCCATTTCAGCATGTCTGCCCAGGGATTCCCTTCTTTCAAGGCATTCCCTTGTCAAAATGTTTTTAAAAGGGGTCTGCATAAGAGACCTCAAAGAAAAATAATCCAACAAATCACTGGAACCACCACGACAGATAAAAGAGAGTTTTATTTTATATTTTTATAATAGAACAAGCGCTTTCACGCACCTAACAAGTGCGCTTCATCAGGTTACTCAAAGAAAACTGATGGCTCCTCCTTGGGATCTTAATTTTGCGTTAGAAATGCTCTATTTGAACCAACGTATCTGGCTGACTTGAGGTTCTTAACATCAAAAACAGTATTACTGGTTACTTTGACTCCTGCAAGAAGAGTATCCAAATTTCAGGCTCTTTTGTTGGGTCAGCCTTATCGCGTTTTCCACAGAGACAGGGTTTCCTTAAGAGCTAATCCTTCTTTAATGCCTAAAGTGGTATCCATCTCCCTGTTTTTTTTCCTGAACCCCAAATCTAGAGAGAAAGGATACTTCATACCTTGGATGCCCAGAAGCAACTCGGGTACTATCTTGGCAGAACAAAATCTTTCAGAACTTCTGATAATTGTTCACTTTTTGTGAAGGTAAGAAGAAGGGACAACCTATGTCAAAGCAGACTGTTTCCAAATGGTTACCTTTGCTATTCTCACCACAGCAAAACTATTCTTGGCAGAGTCAAAGCGCATTCTACCAGAGCTGTGGCTACATCTATGACTTTTTGGAAAGGGTTAGACTCAAAGTATTCTATGAGCAGCAAATTATTCCTTTGAGCAGATTTTTACAAAGCACTACAAGCAAGATTACTTCTCTATGTCTAGGTCAGGCTTTGCTAGGACCATTCTCCAGATGCTTCTGGACCATTCTCCTTCCAACTCCCAGTTGTTCTAAGCTATCGTAATCTACCCATATAACTTAAGCATATAATACATTTGTGTAAGTAAACTTACAGTAACAGCAGATATTTAAATGATCACTGTTGGAGTAGTTACTCCCTCCATCTCTTTGTATTTTAGTGTGTATTTTATGCAAGGGTGCAGGAATTTATTTTTTGTTATTCCTAACAATGTCTTCTCAGGTTTTGGCTTCTCTTTCTCAGTTGGCATGAAAACTCTAAAAGGCTTTGCACCCAAACCTGACTTTTTAGTCAGCTCAGCTCAAGATGTTTGGGCACATGGAAAGTACACTGAAGCTTTGGAAGCTGACTGGCTGTTATATCCTATGTAGGATATAAATCATACAGCTTAGGCTACTGAAGCAGCAATCATTCAAACACATACTGTTATGGTAGGTTTACTTACACGACTGTACTTTCCAATTTTCCACATGTTCATACCTTCTTTAATATAATGTTGAATAAAAAGACTCAAAGAGATACACACACGCGCGCACACACACACACACACACGCACACACACACACAAACACACACACATTTGTGTGAGTGTCTTTTCCTGTTAAGATGGGATTAAGAACAGGGAGACCTATTCATCTGACCTACTTTTTGGTCCCTACCACCTGACAGTACTCCTAATAGAGAGGGATGAAGGCTGCTAAGCCACCAGGAATAAATACTGCTTAGGGCTTTTATGCTGACAGAGTATGGGCCCAGCATCCAGTCTAGTATGGGTGATACTGTAGAGCAATTCAAACCAAGGAAAACATGGAATCAAAAGGTCTCTCACTCTGCATGGGGATGGACCTAATGTATGCCTTCCAAGGCTTGAGGTAGTGAGACCCCCTGTGGTCGATTTCTCATCCCCCAAAGAAGGGGAAGGGGAATTAAGAGGCAATTGCTTAAATGTAGATGTACTATTGGGTAGGCTGACTGGATGGAGGCTGGCAAGGGGAAAGTCTTAGGCTGTTTCCAGATAACATGCTACACATTGATTATTAAGTATCTAAATAACATTTGAAATGTATAACATGAACAGTTTAATTTTTTTTTCAACAAATCAAAACTCTCCTAAACCATAGTGCAGTTCCTTTCTAGATCTCTTGACGTGTGTAGCCCCATTACATTAGTAACAAGTTCTGCAAGAGTTGCTTAAACGGACCCTACAGCAGAGCTGGATCATGGTCAAAAGGGGCCTTAGGCAGAGCAATGGACTCAGCCCTTCACTATACCAATATCACATTATTTTGTTGTCTTTTCCCGGTTACTGTAAAAACACTGTACAAACCTGTCAGTATGCATGATATTTGTTCTTTTACTTTTGCAGTGATCAAAGAAATTTGAATTTAAATTACAACTTTTTATTAAAAAATTGTGGCAGAAACACTGAGCCATTTAATGGGGAAAAAAACACTCACAGTGTTGGCATGAACAACAGTAAACTTCTCTTCTTTTGAAACTCAGGTTTATAGAAAATGCATCTGGCGACTCATTAAACTACAAAAGTTGTGTTGGGATTCACAGCCAAATAGCATATAATGAAGCATAAATAAACAGCTATCCAAGGGGTGCAGGAAATCAAAAGACAGAAGTATAATGTATTTGTTAACAGCTTGGGACAGCCCACTGGATATAAGCATCTCTATTCAAGGGCACTGTCTAGTGAAGTGACTTGGTCAGAGTTACAAACTAGATGAACAAAAGAAGAGGAAATAAAATCCTGCACTACGGAAGCAGCTCTTTAAAAGCCTATAGCATACTCCTCTGCACTAAATACCAGAGAAAATGTTGCAACCCAACATAGTACATTTCACACTTGTGTGCCTACAAAAAAGTTAAATTCAAAATGCATTCATAGTTAATATTTTAACATTAAACTCTTAGACTTCATAGAGCACAGCTTATTCAGCCAAATAATAAACACTATGCAGTTACAAAGCAAGGAAACCAAGGACCATACCAAAAGAACATGGTTCATATTATAATGCTTTTGTTTACTACAACTGTTTCCTTCCTTTACACTATTACTACTTTGAGATGTACACACACAGCCATCAGTTTCAGCCTCTTGTACAACTGCATACGTTCAATGTTTGCTTGCGATCAAATGAATGAACAAATACATAAATAATGAACAAGAAGTGTATTCTAGCTTACTGCTGTTAGAACCATACAATCCACTAAAGAAGGTGATAAACTATGATTTTCTGTCTATGTTAAATTACGGCTTGACTGCAGAATGGAGGAATATGGTCAAATAATAAGGGTCATATTCTGAAAAATTCAGATGCTTTTATTGCTCTTATTTACCCAAGGTGTTAAAATAACAGGTTTGCTTTAATGTGCATTTTCTGAAAGATAATAAGTCTTGAACTGTGTTCAGCATTATTTAGTCACTATAACTTTCAGTGTGTCGCTGTGATATCGCAAATTCTATGGCAGATGTAACATACACACACACACACACACACACACACACACACACACACACACACACACACACACACACACACACACACACACACACAATACACATTAACCCCTGCACACTGGACCATTGCTTTGGTGGGGTGGCTGAGTCAAAGTATACATTTTCTGTAAAATCATAGATAGTACTTGGTGGAAATGGACTAAACATTACAAATGCTGTTCTGCATAATATGACTTGCAGAAAAAGCATCTAATATGCATAGTTTTACCCTTATTCATAAAATACAGTAGGTATGCTGTTCAAGGTAATTAGTCAAATAGCACATGAAAATGATGCAATGTATTAATTTAATGTGCATACCAGTTAGTAACTTTAGATGTCAGGTAATTGGTACAGTGTCAGAGAACGTGTGATAATTTTATTAACATGAAATATGAAGCATTTTTATAAGCTTTTTCACCAAGAAAATTTGAGTAAAGCTGGTAACCCGTGACTGAGATTCCTGAGATGTTGAATTATAGACTATGCAGCGTTAGTTCACTTCATGAAGAGGATCTCTTACCATGTCCACGTGGACAGTTTTTGTACCTTATACACTCTCGTATTAGTTTGAGCTTTATTAACAAACAAGGTTTTGGGTTATATTTATGTTAATGTGCTGACCTGAAAATTGCCAGTTCCATTCCAAATCCTACTTAATTAATTAATGCCAGATGGCAACAAAACATTATTCATAGGCAGTACACTGAACTAAAAATACTGTACTTTGAGTGTGAAATCCTCACTCTCATTGGCTCATATGTAGACCCATTGAGTTAGACTTTTGGGGCAGCGAAGCACAGAACAGCAAATCAAAAATGAGAGTGAAACATTTTTTTTGCGACATTTACAGGCATCAAATCACAGGCAAGAATGAAACAATTTGGGTGCATGTGTATACGTGACATTTATGGGCAGCAAATCGCTAGAGAAAATTAAACAATTTTTGTGTGTGTGTGTATATGACATTTATGGGCACCAAATCACCACTGACAATGAAACGGGTATTTTAAATTTTTGTGATATTTATCAGCCCCCATGCCAGTATTGGACCCTAGGAATCTGCTTGGGTTGCCCTGTGCTAGATCCAGCCCTGCTACATAGACATATAGTCATTTCTGAACTGTTAAAAGTTTCCATCTTGTTTCCCAGAGAGATGTTATAAAGTACTTAATCCTTCCATGGAGCAGTTTTATTTCTTTTTTGTAAACTACGTATCTATATTCATTATTGATTCTTGCTCATATAGTACATATAAATGGCTTCTTTACCCAAATTAATCACTGAATGCACATCTTTAGGTTAAAGGGCCAGATGTTTTGTTACCAGTTTTCAAAAAGCCAGTATTTTACTACAGTATAGGACTGTGGTGCTGGTGCTGCGGTAGTGTTGTCACCTCCCAGTAAGACATTGTCCTGTTCGATTCTCAGTTAGAGCATCTTCTGTGTGGAGACATGTGTGAATGGGTGTACCTTTGTTGAAGGTTGTATGTCAGGGCCGGCAACTTGGCATGTAAAAATCTACTGCCAATCATTGGCAGACCAGAGTTCCACTGTGGTGACCCCTAACCGGGAAAAGCTGAATGACACAACAACATTTGCCTTATCTATCAAACAAAAGCAAATTATATTTCTTCTTTGCACTGAATCAACATTTATTCCAATAGGAGCAACAGATTCTGTCTCTGGCATTTTTTCCCATCTGAAACCATGTTTTTATTTTTTTTATTTTTCATTAGCACCTGTATCTGCAAATAATCAATTTGTTTATAGCCTACATTGTATTGTTGTAATTCCAGTTCCTCAGCCTCCTCTGTTCATTTCTCATAAAAATATCCAGTGTCTTTTCAACCTGAAATGACAGTCTATTCAGCAGAATGAATCTCCACCATTATATCACCTTATGACTTTTCAGTCAGTTTCCAGGAAGCATGCCTTCTTCTAACATTTGTACTAACATGGAATCTAACAATCCATTACTCCCCAAAATGGGAATTTTTAAAACAGACACTTAGAGATCAGAACCACTGCACCAGTTTTCCACAGTTGTTCCCTTGCTGACAGTCAGCCTTTGGAGCAGCAGGGGAAACGTTTTTGCCAAATTTCCTATTTCTGCAAAAATGCTACCTTAGGATTCCCTTAAAATAAGCCACAAATCTATTGGGATTAGCCAAATCAATAAAGTGTGTTAAACAATACTAAATAAATGAATTTTCATGTAGGATAGTGGGAACAGAAGTTTATTTGGTTAGCATTCAGGATAATATCTATATATGATTATGTGCTGTGTTCACCGACAATACTGCCATGTCATTATATAAACAGTTGTCGATCAGCACATGTAAAGCAGTGTGCCAACTTTTGCAAACTCTGTGTTTTGTTGCTGACTTTGTAAATTTCCAGATTTAGATGTTTTGTTCAATTTCAGTATACCCATCTAGACAAAGAGACAGATATGGTTGAGAGGGTGGCCTAATGGTTAATGTGTTTGCCTTATAAATATAAGGTGCAGGTTTGAGCCTCACAAGGGATAATTGGCTAAGCTTAAAATGGCTCCCAAGGGCAGTTAGCTTAGTACTAACCTATGAATCTATATAGATGGCGACAATTCATTTTATCAAATCTGCTTATATCAACTAAGTGAACTGGTGTGATTTTTTATTTTTTTTTTTATCAAAAGTGTTTGTTGTCTAATGCTGGAACTGTCAGTGCTGAGAACACTGGCATCCCATGTGGTGTGTGAGGTTTGCTTGCATGCAGGTTAGTATGGTTGTTTACTAATGCCAAAACATTTGGATACACTGGAAGTTTCAACACTAGGGATAAGGCTATTTGTTTAAGTATTTCTTAGTTAGGGTTAGTGTAAGGGTAGGTAAGGGGACAGATCCTGTGTTGTGCATGTGAAGCTTATGTGAGGTGTGCATTTGTATCTTTGTTTGTATGAGTGTCTTTTGTAGTTTTACTGTTTTTGAAAGGGGGAATTCATATTGTAATGTGTAGGGCTGGGCTTTGAGTTAGATACAGCATATATGAATAAGGTGGCATGAGGCAAAAACACCCTGTCCAGCTTTACTTGTGCATGTGCTAACCCTAATCCTGTCTTTGCCACTGCCCCAACCCCTTGTCCTATTCATCACCTTATAAAAAAAAACATTTCCCTAACATTATCACAATTCAGACAAAGTATGTGAGAAGATATGTTCACTTTTATTTACTTATTTATTTTAATGCTAAAAAAGGAAATGTTTGTTTTGTGATTTTTTTTTTTGAAATTCATTAATTTAAGGAATACTGCTTTTCCACAGAAACCTAAAGGTTCTATTTTGCAGCTAGTAGGTGAACCCCTGAAGTGCTGCATGACAGAGACCATATATAAACATAGTTCTGATTATAGATTAGTAAGGGAAACCAAGATAAGGGTCTTAACAAAATCAACATATAATACTGCAGTTATTTCATCTTCATTCATTCATTTTTTTGTGATGGAATATATGAATAACAGCAAGGAAGCAGAGGTAATGTTCCCCTTCCTGAAGCTATGTTGTATGATGCTGAGTAGACTGTATGATTTAAGATGAACCTTAAGTCGATCGGGCAGCATACCTCTCAACCTGTTAAAGCAAGAAATCTGGACAAAGCCATAAATAAAAGTGGGACAAATGCCCAAAAATAGGGACAGTTTTTAAATATTGCTCTTACAAACTTAGAAAGTTGATAGAATACAAGGTTTTGCATTAGCATACATTTTCTGAAAGCTATGAAGTCTGAAACTCAAATGTCTGTCATTATTTTCTAACTTCAGTCTAATGATTTGCCACTAATTTTTCAGAAAACCACAATTTTGTGAAAAAATGGACCAAAAATATGAAGCAAAAATCTGGACATTCTGCAAAAATCTGTACAGTTCAGAGGTTTGTCTGTCAGTGCTTCTAGAATCTTTACCAATGATGATATTAATGGAACTGATTCACAGGAAGTGATACTTGGTTTTGGTATCATGTCCTCTTCCTTCTGGATTAAAGACATAAAAGAGCTCTGACTCCTTTAGAGTCTAGTCATATTTCTTCCCCTCCATCCCAAAGATCCGTCTGAGAGATCCCTGTAGCAGCCTTCCATAGGTCAAGAAAAGGGGTCAAATCTCAGAGACAAGTGCATTATATGGATTATTGATTCAGCAAAGAAGATGTCACATATCTTAAGAAATCTGGGATAGAGTCTATCAGATCCCACTTGTCCTGATCCAAAGCAGAAGAATAACTAACCTTAGTCAACTCAAAGTAAATACTGAATCAAAATATGCTTTTAGATTGTATTGATTCAGAAGGGACTTTTTCTTGTATTTTCCCATACAGCTGCCAAATAAAGTATTTTGCAGATGTCTCTGCTATTTTCTTATTTTTAGAAATAAGATCATCTTTATCCTGAAGAGTGATGCCCTGTCTTTGTTTTACCTCTATCCACTGTTATTTATTTCACTCTATAAAAATTTGCTATTTCCAAAGATGCTGTCTGATGCAGTTTTCAATAAATGGCTTTATATCTGTTTTTTGCTTATGTGCATTGATTTCTAATGGAACAGTACTATTTAGAAGAGGGCCAGTGAGGTGCTCTATTTGACATGTATGGGAAGTCTATTCCATAGCAAGGGTTATGAACCTGTCCCTCCAGCACATTCTGTTGATTGTGGTAATGAGGTTGAGGTCACTAGAGCGTGTGGTGCGAAGGGACTGGGATTTCTTTAGATGTAGCATTTCTAACACAGCTGGATCATACCTGGCTTTGTATGTCAAGCAGAGATTGCCTCTAAGTAGGCGATATGAGATGGAGAATAGTTGGCGTTGTTTGAGTCTGTCCATATAGGATAAGTATTTAAGGCCTAGGATCCTATTTGTGAGGTACTTTTGCAGCCTCTCTAGTTGTTGCAGGTGTCTAGTGAGGTGCATGCCAAATGGGGCATTATACTCGATGATTGGCCTAACATAATATTTTTAAAATTATTCTAGTGAAAATATTAAACAGAGATGGACTTATAGATGAGTTCCAGTGAAGACTGCAGTCTATAGTGATAAAGGAATTTTTGCATTTGAGATATAGTAAGATATTTTGAAGAACTACATGTGCTGATTTGAGATAAATTGGAGGGGTTTAATATAAGACACTCACTCTTATCTGTCTGTCTCCAAATAACATTCACATGCCAACCAATTTGATCACACCTGGACTGGATCACTGGAACCAGAGTGAGAGGATAATTACAGTAGGAGCAAACCAAATGCTGACTTGTATTTTCAGAGGGTTAGATTGCGAAGCAAAGTGGAGAATGCTTCCATTCTACAAAGCCTTGGCTGGGCCACACCCTGAGTGATGTGTGTAGTTCTAGAAGGCATATATGGAACAAGATATCAGGTGGATGGAAATAATTCAGAGGAAAGCTGCCAGAGAGATGGCTTCCCTACAATTTCCCAAGCCCAGCTGTCTGAGGATTCATAATCCAAGTACCAGCTCTCCAGTGTAAAACTTGTTTTCTGTTTATAGAAAATCACTGCCTGTGGAGTCCCTTAAGTGTGTACTGGCAGAGATTTCTCCATTTTGGTCCCTTCTTCTAATTTTTTCAACCATAGAGTTGGTCTGTATAAGTTCAATGGTATATGACCACACGTGTGCGCACACATACACACACACACACACACACACACACACAGACACACACACACACACACACACACACACACACACACACACACACACACACACACACACACACACACACACACACACACGCACACACACGTGCGCACACACACACACACACACACACACACACACACACACACACACACACACACACACACACACACACATGTATGGGGCACGACTGTCTGCAAAAAATGTCAGCATTTAAGTTTCCTTTATGGGTTGTCTTCTGAGCAGCTTAACCTCTGTGATAATGAGTCATTGGTGAGTAAAACCTCAAGTGTTAGTAGGCAAAGCCAGACAGATTTTTGGGATGGAGGGGAAGTAATATGACCAGACTCTAAAGGAGCCAGAGCTCTTCTCTCACTCTTTAATCCAGAAGGAAGGGGGCATGACACCAATGTACAAGATGATGTCAGTGAGATGTGCAGGGTTCATTCTGAATAGGAGGGACAAACGTTGAATGAGAAAACACTATCAGCAGATTGTAGGAACAAAGTGCTTCCTGGAACTCCTAATCTAATTTTTCACAAGATGACTGTAGACCCATAGAAATGACTACCAGAATGGGTAATGGAGAAGGACTCCACAAAGACATTCAAGATGCCATGGAACAGGTTGAGGAATGGAAAAGAAAATGTAGGGATGATGAGGAGGAACAATATTAAGGCACTTAAAGGGCACTACATAGACTCAGTGTCTCTTCTGAAAGCTAATGTAATGTGATGGGTTATAGTCAGTGGCATTCAATGAGTACATTCTAAGTATTTCTAACCATTCAAATAATACCATTATCAATTATTTTACCAATGTTTGGACTTCTATAGAACTAATTATCTAGAAATGATTGTGGAATGTGTGGGAAAACATTGTCACACCTTAGTCATGCCTTTCTGACTCATATTGTGTGAAGACATTTTATATATAACCATATTTCAAGTAAAGTTAATGCGCATGTATTGCAGTACCAATAAGTTGTCCAGTTTTTATTGTAATAGTGAACTGTTGAAATATCTATATGCAACATCAGATAAAGAGTCCACCTCAGATTGGATTCTCACGTGCACACCCAGGAAAATTGCTTCTGGTGTACAATACCTGACACACTAAGTGGTCATCTCTGTTCATTTGCTATTAAATACTAAACAGGAACCAAAAACACCACCTATATAACCTGGTTTGACACCTTTCTAATTTCCAAGAATAAGCTTTCATCGGCTCCCTAAACTCTTACAACTACAATGTACTGAAAACCCTTCCAAGATTGTTATGTCGCAAACAAGATACTGTTCCACGTAGACTTAAGATGGGCACTTTTCCATGTAGGAGTTGCAAAGCATGTATTTATATAGATAGAAGCAATTGTTTCAAACATCCTGTAACTGGTCGGACATACAAATTAAAGACATATGTGGATTGTAGTACTAAGAACATAGTATATGCAGCTACTTGTGATAGCTGTCCAGGATTTTATGTCAGGAAAACCAATAGGCCTTTTAAGGAGAGGATTCTGCACCATCTTAGTGATATTAGACTTAATGTACAGACTAATGCTTTGTCACAGCATATTCAAAAGTATCCTGGACATAAATTCTCCTTCCTAGCCTTGGAAAGAGTGCTAGATAATATAAGAGGTGGAGATCTATCAAATAAAACTGAAACCTTGGAAACACGCTGGATAGCTGATTTGCAGGCAGACAGGAGCCCTGGTCTCAATGGAGTGGTGCCTTTAAAACCTATACTGAAAAGCAGGAAGCTCATGAGATGACTTGACTTGATTGGAATAGCAACAATATAAAAAAGGGAGGTGTTTTAGTGTGAACAGGATCTGATGAAGGCATAGCTGAAAGCGTTCATCCTGTTTGTGTGTGAGGATTTACATCCTGTTGTTTGAAGAATTTTATTTGTTCTTTATTAAATTGTGCTGGTTTTATTTTGAGTTTTTCTGCTGAACACGCACTCTACTCTTTCTTCATGGTGATATTGCAGTACTTGTGTTTAATCTTCAGACATGGTTTTAACACTGTGGTCTTCAGTGGTTAGTGTTTTTTGCTTCTTTGTTCTGCTGGTTTATTTACACTAATCCACACATGGCAGAGAGTTTAGATACTGGACTTGATTTAGTGGTGGATAAACAACAGAGAAGAAAGTCTACTTTGTTTTGTACCAATAGAAATTTAACTTGTGTACTTGGGACTCCAGCTAACCCAGTGTAAAAACTAAATCTGAGTGATGTCTGTGGAAGAAGCAGAAAAGCCTTGTAATTATGAGAACTTTGCCAACATTTTTGAGGCGGTGGAAAATGGTGCATACAAGATCAAACGCCTGCAATGGCAATGTTTCCACCTCGAGGCTTGTTTCCATCATTGTGTTATACCTAGGGGACTGAGATTGAGATGTCTGCCTACCTACACCAACTTGTATCCGGATCTACTTGCCAAATGGCAAAATATTAATCTTGAAAACAGTTTTCACTATATGAGACCTTTGATAGATTTTTTCCATCCTATGGAAGAAGAAATAGCAAGCTTTATAGAAGCTAAACAAGTAGAGCTAGAGAAAATTACCCTTCCAGAGAGTATTTTAACTAAGGTGGAAACATTGCAATACAGTCTGATATCATATGACAGTAAAATGAAAAAATGTAAAAAGCAAGAAGTTAGCCAGAGATTATCAAGATTTCAGAGATGGGAACATTTTTCAATGGCCAAAATCACAAGGTAATGCCACTAAGGAGAGAAATAAGGAAGAATCCAATGCTAATGGGACAAATTGTGCACTACAACACTCATTCGTGATAAACCCCTCCCTCCATATGAATAATGTAAGGGATGATGAGTCCATCACAGTGCAAGGAGTTGTAGATCGCACTGCCCATCTTAAATCCACCTTAGACCCCTTGAACAGTATGGCCAATTGCAGCAATCATCAGAATGGAGAGAGGAAATAGATTGGGAATAATAGAACCAGCACTGATGTGGAGTTGAGCACTAGACCCAAGGATAAAGTTCTTCACATGCCATTTTTTTCAGGTCTTCCTGTTCCATTAATATAACCTTTTGTACACAGAGGCCGGTCTCACAGCAGGAGCAGGGAGAGACAGAAATTAACAATATGAGTGAATTTAGAGAGTTCTTGATAGTGAATTTATCAAATAGTCAGCTGACAGAGGCACAAATTTCTCTCTCAAATAAAGGAATTTCTTTTATTCCTGCACTTCAGTCAAGGTTGAGTGAATTTACAGTTGATAGTAAGTGCTTTGGCAGGAATGGTCCCTTAAGGCATTATTTTGGGTTAATGATTGTAATGATTATAGTCAGAATGATTTCAGAAAGCCAAGTGTTTTTATGCCCCATTCTCACTCTGTGATAGAGACCATTATTCATGTCTGTGAAAATGAAATAGCGCAACTATGATATGGTGGCAACAATAATCATAGTTTTTACAACTTAAATCGACATGAAGGGGAAGCAATACAAGAGCTGTCACAGAACAGAGATTTAACCATCAAACTAGCTGATAAGGGAGGAGCTATCGTGATAATCCAAAACTACAGACTATCATGACAGAATGCTGAAAACGGTTAGTGATGAGACTACATAAAAGAAGATACCTAAATGGGAAGTACAGACCACAATAAAGAAAGTTAAGGACAGCTTGTATGACATGTTAATGATGAGAGGCATCATAGAAGCCTTATATGACTATTTGAGAGTCAAAAATCCAGTAACTCCGGTTATTAATGGATTACCCAAAATACACAAAAACAGAGATGATCCATCACTACATCCGATAGTATCTGGTAGAGGCTGACTGAGTCAGCTTCCATTTTTTGTGGAATTTCAACTAAAAAAGGCTCTACCTGGGTAGAAAACAGTTCTAAGATATGTCTCATTTTCTACATATATTACACGATTGTGTAATGAATTTGGATGGAAGAAAAGGCCTTATACTAGTAACAATGGATGTAAAAAGTTTATTTACAGTGATACCCAATGAATATGGGATAAGATCTATTCAGGAACTTTTGAAAACACATACAGATTTTGATGGCCCTACTATCTCACACATTTGCTCATTGATGAGAATTATACTGGAGAATAACATCTTTGTCTATGGAACTGACCATTATTGTCAAAAGTGGGGCATGGCTATGGGCACTTCATGTACCAATAGCTACACCAATTTGGTCATGGCGTATTGGAAAAATGAGTTTGTATTAAATGAACAGAATCATTGGCGGAGACATGTCATCTTCTATGGTAGATTTGTTGATGACATATTTGTTTTATGGAGAGATAATGAGAATGAACTATCCAATTTTGTGGAGTACTTGGGGAGTACTACATCATTCTTGGAGTTTGATGTCAGGAGTTCCAAGGAAGAAAAGGACTTTTTGGATGTGACTGTCTTATTGGATGAAGACAGTCAATTTAATACACATCTCTATAGAAAAGAATGTTGGAGAAATCATACTTTGCATAGAACAAGTATGCATCCCAAACATGTGTATCCACAAATAATAAATGGCCAGATGCTATGTATATCTAGGCTTTGTACTGCTGATGAAGTGTAAGAACATGAATTAGAATGATTACAGGATGATTTATTGACCCGAGGCTATAAAGATTTTGAAATATGACAGGGAACCATGAAGACAAAGTCATGGAGAAATGATAGAGGGAGACCTTATTTCTCAGTCAGAAGAAAGGATGACATGGAAAAACAAAACAAAGAACTGAGTGGCATGAGATGTTTACTAACACACAGTGGTGACATATCGCCCATTTGTGAAATTATTAGGAAGAATTGGAAGATTTTAACTTCAGATGATAGCCTAAGACATATTGTTGGTGATGTCCATGTAAAAACAAATATGTAAGAGTAATAATAATGAAGCCCTTCAAAAAGGGCTTTCCCATATGGTCTAGCGGTAAGGATTCCTGGTTTTCACCCAGGCGGCCCGGGTTCGACTCCTGGTATGGGAATGGGTTACATTTTGTTGGGAGGGTGGCCTAATGGTTAAGGTGTTTGCCTTACAAACACAAGGTGCAGGGTTTGAGTCTCACAAGGGATAATTGGCTAGGCTTAAAATGGCTCACAAAAGCAGTTAGCTTAGTACTAATCTATGAACCTATGAACCTATAATGACAAAACTGTAGACAAAACTTTATTGAAAACATGTCACCTCTCAACAGACCATTAATATGTATGCGTCCTTTGACATTAGTTATTGACAGTATCACTGAGGCTAATCACACTATGTATCGCTACTTCCACAGTAAATGAAAGGGACTATGATCTGACAGGGTAGACTAGGGAAAATTAATCACATTAACTGTGCCCTCAAATTGTGTTATGGGCAAAAAGTAGCATTCCATGAAAAAAGATCACATCGGGATGCCTGGCACCTTGACAGTCTTTAGAGATAGAAAATTTAAAACTTAAAGTGACTATTTATTGTGGTGTATAAGTACATGACAAGATAAACATATATACTTTATTAGCCTCTGGCAATAGTAGTCCCTTAATTAGCGACCGGCCTTGTACAGTAAATAAATGACCATAGCTGCCAAACAGATGAACATAGCACTAGCTTTATTTTTAAACACTAGGTGTTTGTTCACATAAATAGATTCAAATGAGCCATAAAATATTGAAAGGATTCATAGAAATAAGTGAAATAAACCTCTCTCAATTAAACTTAATGTTCTACTAGAAGTGAAAACTTCCTTATGTATCTTACTGTGCTACATTCTATTGTTGATTTTCCAAGTATATATATTATTTACTGATGCTTTTTCAAGTGTAAATACTTTTATTATGTTATAATTCTTGCTGTATTTTTTTATCAATCCTTTCTTTTAACATGTAATTACATTTTAATTTTTTTCTATCTTGTTGGAGCTTTTCTCCCCGGGCCTCTACTGAAAATGGAAATATATCCAGCTAGACCAGCCCGGTTAACAAATGTAAAATAAATAAAAAATAAAGTCAGATTATCTTACGTAAACACCTCTAAATTTCCACATGGTATCAGGGTATCAAGCTCCTTGATGGCCAGAAGACCTTGAGTTCATTTAACAAATCTATAAACCAGTTTCATGTATGAAAAATAAAGCTTAAAAGAAGTATATATTAAAATGTTAAAAAAGATCTCTAAATCATTATACTTTTCTAATATTATTTGATTTATTTATTTTGTTAACCAGGCTAGAGAACTCATAAAAAACCCTTTCAGCACCAATGGCAAGTATAAATACAATATATAGACATTCTAGAGTAAGCAGCCACCATGTTTTGGGAAGTAAACCAGAGATCTGAAGTAGTTGCTTTCATTTGGTCTTCAACCTGTGGGTTTGGATCCGATATCTGGTCCAACTTAGCCATATACTACAGCTCTAGGATCTGAAAAATCTGAGCTCCTCCCCTACTCATAATGCCCTGCTGTCTCTTCATCCATCAGAGCTCATTTGTGGCATTTTCGAACAGCATCAATGTAATGATTATCTGAGCTATTTTTGGGTTGTGAGCAAATTTTTCTAACAATTTTCCTTTAAATATCTTTCTACCTTTGACAGTTATTCTCCCCCCTTTTTTTCTGCATAACCACGTGGATCCATTTCCCTTTACAGTTCCAATTCTTTCCTTTTCTCTTTTACTACCCTTTCCTTTTAAAAAAAATAAATAAAACTACTTTTCCTATCTAGTTGTTAGCTAATATAAAATTCCCCTGTCTGATGCCCACACAGAATGCATTGTTTGCTTGGGGGCCACTCACTTGGACTCCCGTACTGGTTTCAATCAGCATGCACTGATTGACAGAAAGATCAAACTGATCCATAAGGATCTTCTACCATCTTCCTCTTCCTATGGTTCTTTGTCCACTTCAAGAGCTCAACCCCCCCCCCCACCAAGAGGCACAAAGAAAAGTAAAGGTCCCTGAACAGAAGTTCTTCTTTGCCAGGTGAGCCTTCTCACAAGACTACCAAAAAATTGGATCCTAAGCCCTTGAATCTGACAAGGAATTGGTCCAGATCCAGTCCCATAGGTCTTCTTCTGAACTGGTGACCTCCAGAACTAACACACCACTACCGCTTTCCCCTAGACCAGTATCTAGACTGCCTTTTGTTGCTTCATCTGCAGGGTCCTCCCGGACCCTTTCCAAAGCTGAGGTTGACAGACTGTTGATGAGATTCTTCAAGGCACAAATTCAACTGGGGGTTTTGTCTGCTCCATTCCCTGTTGGATCCAGTAGCCTGCAGCCTGATTTTGCTCCTATCTGTCCTTCTCCAATCCAACCCCTGGCTTCAGAGTTTTTGGATCTGAGGATCCCAAGAGCTGACATGTCAGAGCCAACAAGTATGGTTACCTCACCTCTGATGGTTGCCCTGAGTTGTTCAGCCCTGACAGTTTCAGCTCAGGATAACTCTCAGAGCCATAGAGTGGGCATCTGGTCCAAGGGGTTGTTGTCAGCTGCAGAGTTTTCAGAGCTGTCTCTTCCCCTAGGAGCCTCGATGTTGATAGTTTGGCTCTGACTCTCCCCTCCCCAGAACCGGGAGTGGTGGGAATTTGTAGGGTTTCTCCACCAACAGCTTTGGCTCTGGTGGGGGTTCCCTCAGATTTTTGTTTGCCCTTGGCATTTGAGGTGGTGAAGAGGGTTTTCTCTGCCCCTAGGAGAGGCTTGACTCTTCCTCCCTCAGAGTCCAGTCCCTCCTCAGGAGATTTTAAGCAAGAGCCATCCTTTCTGTCTCCTCCCAGACAGCCTGCCCAGAATAGTTTCCAGACTTCTTCCCAGCTGTAAGACCTTGAGTCTTCCAACACCTCCCCGGAACACCCCACTGAGGAGATTCCTGCAAGAGTACATGCAAAAGGAGACATTTGGACTCCTCTCTGGAGTCCCTCACTGAGAACACTGATTTGGAGGAAGAGGAAGGGTCCCCAAGATCCCCAACTAAGGATGTCTCATTTGGAGAAATCATGGAAATCCTGTACCAGAAAAGGGCGTGGTCCACCCCAAACCCTAACCCAGATGAGCCAATGTTCCTGGAACCCTTTGGGTCAGGCCCATGTACATCTTGGGTGCTCCCCCATGGATCCTCTTATTGATCTCATCTCCTGCAGGGCATGGAAGGAACCAGACACAGTGGAACCCATCTTCAAATGCCTGGACAAGATCCTTAGTGTACCTTCAGATAGGCCACATTGGACTAATGGTGTCCCTATCAATGCCATGGTGGTTGCAGCAGCCACCAAAAATGAGCTGGCTCAGGAAAGCTCATCTGTTCACTCTCCACATGGGAGTCATGGGTGGTGGACAGATTTGGGAAGCAGGTGTATGATTCAGCTACCTTCGCTTTGCAAGCACTGAACTACTTGGCACATGTGATCAGACTTCAGAGAGACATGGTAAAGGATCTCGCTAGTTCTGCCCCAGGGTCCATGTCAGCAGAGGAACAGAAAACCTCTTCCTCCAGAATGGCCACCCTCCTTACTATAGTGAATACATCCATGAGGCTTATCTTGCATGCAGCAGAGGGCACCCCACGGCCGGCCAGTTCAGGCATTGCTATAAGGTGCCAAGCCTGGATGCAACTCTGTGATTTTACAGAACCCTTTAAGGCATCTTTTACTAACACTCCCTTTGATGAATCTTCTTTGTTTGGTCCCACAGTTACAGACAAGCTCTACAGAGTGAGAAGGATAGAAGACCTTGTCTACCATTAGAATCCATTTTGCTACTCTTCAGTGGTCCTTTTCCTGGAACCAATGTGGCGGCAAGAATTTGTAGTTCCAAAGACCTCAAGATCTTTTCCAGGAATCACTGGGAGACTTTTCCTCCAGAGATAGAGGTGGAAATGGTGCTAATGGCAGATGCTTCCCTCATGGCAGAGGGGGTTCCATGAACCAGGGGTCTCAAGATACCTTCTCAGACGTGATCAATCAGTGATCCTGAAGGATTTCCCAACAGATCGGCTCTAGAGTCAGTCAGAGGATGTCTTTTTCTATACCAAACAGCCTTTGAAGCCATCACAAGTGACTGTTAGGTGTTGAACATAATATCCAGAGGCTATGTCATTCCCTTTTTCCAAAATTCCTCTCCAAACCAGTCCCTCCTCAATGTTCCACCCAGTCAGAGGGAGGCTGTGTCATCAGAAATTTCAAAGTTGATTGCAAAAAGAGTCATCCAGACCATTCCACCAGACCAGTTCAGATCAGGCATCTATTCCAGATTTTTTTTAATGCCCAAGAAAATGGGGGACCTCAGGCCTATTCTGGATCTGACAAACTTGAAGAAATTAATTTCCAACTCAAAGTTCTGAATGGTCACAATTCAGTCCATTCTGCCTTTCCTGCAGTAGGACGACTGGATATGCTTGGAAGACCTAAAGGTTGTGTACTATCACATCAAAATGAACAGGCACTCCAGAAGGTTTTCCGCTTCCGGCTAGGACCAATCAGTACCAGTTCAGAGTACTCCCCTTTGGTCTCACCACAGCCCCCCTGGTGTTCACCCAATGCATGGCAGTAGTGGCAGCTCACCTGAGACTGCAAGGATTCCATGTGTTTCCCTGTCTGAATGATTGGCTCCTCACTGCTCCCACTAGGCATCAACTCCTCCAAGCAAGGGACTACTTACTTCATCTAGCCTCAACCTTGGGCATCTCTATCAACCTAAAGAAATCACATCTACAACCAGTATGGGTGTTAGACTTCATTAGAACCCATCTGGACACAACACATTGCTTACCTCATCTTCTCCCGGACAGGATCTCCACCATCAGACTCCATGTCAAACAGATTCTAGACATTCCTATGCCTCCAGCTTGTCTTGTTTTAAGAGCGTTGGGCTCCATGGCTGCCACCATAACTTTTGTTCCTACAGCTCATCTTCACATGAGAGTTCTTCAATGGACACTAGCAGTTCAATGGTCCCTCCTTTCTTATCCACTAAATCATCTGATCAGACTATCTAGAGTATGCAAGAAATCTCTTCTCTGGTGGCTTCAATTGCATGTTCTAGAACAAAGTTGCCCCTTTATCCTTCCTCCCCCAAAGGCCATAGTGACCACAGATGCCTCCCAGCTCAGGTGGGGGGGGGCTTTTTCTGGGTCAGCCAAGGCACCTGGTCCCCTTTAGAGAACAATTTGCATATAAACATCCTGGAGATGAGAGCAGTGCTCCTAGCATTGCAAGCCATTCATACCTCTCTTCCTTCAGGAACCACTGCAGTTCAGACAGACAACACATTCATTGTATGGTACATCAACATACAGGCATGAACCAAGTCTTATCCCTTATGTTGAGAGGTCATGAGGTTGTGGCAATGGGTGATCTCCTCCAATCACTTTCTAGTGGCAATGCATATTCCTGGGAAGTCAAACATTCTTGCTGACAGGCTCAGCAGGACTATTCTGATGCCTCACTAGTGCAGACATGATCCTCCAGAAATTGGGTCAGCCTTGCTGCAATCTAGGCTCAGCAGGACTATTCTGATGCCTCACTATTGCAGACATGATCTTCCAGAAATTGGGTCAGCCTTGCTGCAATCTCTTTGCATCTCCTTCTGCCACCAAATGCAGTGAGATTTTTTGCTGAGATCCCTCCTCTAGGACAGTCAGCAAGAGATGCTCTAGTCCATGCTTGGCCCCCAAGTCTGCTTTATGCTTACCCCTGTCTTTCTCTCATTCCCAAATTTCTTCATAAAACTCAGAGGTTGAAGAACAAAGCTATCCTTATTGCTCCCTTTTGCCTCGACAAGTGTGGTTTCCCTTCCTTTAGTCTCACCTAGTATGCCCACCATGGACTCTGGATTCCATTCCGGACCTTTTCTGCCATCCCTTGCTATGTCCTCACCCAGATCTATACAACCTAAAGTTGACAGCTTGGTTTCTCCAATTCCATTGATGGCTAGAAATTTCCAGTTTTCTTCCCCAGTTAGTGACAGTTTAGTAGCAGTTCCAAAATGAAAAAATCCCTGCATTTATGGCAACTGCAAGGTCCCAAATCAAATGTAATCCAAAGCAGAATATAGACAGAAAGACTGGCAAAAACCAATATTTAATGTTATGTGCTACAAACACATAATAGTACAGGAGAAAGAAACAGACTGGTTTTGGCTTAGCAAATCACATAACCTTCATCAGTGTATAAAACATGAATGAACTCACTCCTTAAATAGTCAAATAATAACAACATGTGACTGATTAAAGGTGCTAATTTAATCCAGGTGCGAACAAACCACCCAGCTTAATAATCCATTTTTTTTCTCTTTTTTATTTAACATCTCATGCCAGCCTGACTTATTGGATCTTATGCCCAAAATGCGATCAATAATTATAAAATTGAAAGAAGCATTTTTATGTACTGTAGTGTGTTTATACAGAACACTGGTACTTCTTTCATGCTTGATGTCACAAAAGTGCTCAGAAATCCTAAATTTCACTGGCAGGGATGTTTGCCCACTGTAGAAAGCTGAACATTTACAGGTAGCCAAGTATATCACCCAATCTATGTGGCAATTGGCAAA